>NC_056732.1:191164328-191454328 GCF_019279795.1 Protopterus annectens
GGTGACACCACTGTCCACCTGTGTCCCTAAGTCTCTCATCACACTTTCAGTGTTTAGTGTACTACCACCTATGTGGTAATTCACGGGTACATGTTTTTTTCCCAAAGGGGATAACTATACATTTCATGGCATTAAGCTTGAGCCCATGGCTCTGGCACCAAGCATCTGTTTCTGTAAGGCCCTTTTGTAGAATAGCCACATCACTTGGAGATTCAATAATGGCTCTTAGTTTGCAGTCAGCTGTGAACTTTGTAAGCCAGAGTCCCTTAGTGTTGACCTGTACTTCATTGAAGCAGATGCCAAACAAGAGCGGTCCCAGGACTGAACCCTGAGGTACTCCACTTGTCACTTGTCTGGAGCTGGATTTGGAGTTGGCTATTTTTACAGTCTGGGTTCTGTCAGTAAGCCAGTTGGCAACCCATCGAGTGACGTAGGGATTTATGCCCAGCTTAGTAAGTTTATTTATGATTCCAGAGTGGGGGATGGTGTCAAAGGTCTTGGCGAGGTCCAGATAGGCTGTGTGGACCGCCTTACCCTCTTCCACAGCTCTGGAGACTAATTTGAAGAAGTCAATCAGATTCAGGAGACAAGATTGGCAGTTCACAAACCCAATCTGGGTGGAGTCCATTGTTTGAAGGTTGCCAATGTCTTTGTTTATAAGTTCCATGATAATGCATACCACGCCCTTGCAGATCAGGCTCATCAGTCTGGTGGGGCGGTAGTTCACAGGATCCAAGCATTGTAATCACATAAAAAAATGCACCCAGGAGATAGCAGTTCAACAGAGTTTTTACTTTACAACAATCAGATCCGGTACCTCAGCCATTTGTGCCATTTTTATCGGAATTTCCTTGCATTTGTGTATTTATGATGTAATCATGTGAACACTGCATTCTCCTATTATATGCCATATATTGCTTTAAACATAACTCAGATATTTTTTGAAGGAGTCTACATTTTAATACAGTTTATTATACATAAGAGCGTGTGATATGGATCTGTCTTAGTGTTTAATACTGCGAACAAGTCTCCAGCTATTCTCCTATATTTTAAATTTAAAAAAAAGGAAAAACAAAAAAAGTCAATAGAATCTAAGCTGTTTTGCAAAAGGTTTATTTTCTGTTCTATTTAGTTTTATGTTTTGAAGATTCTGGTCTCCAGAATTAATGCTGTGTACTTTAGTCACTCCTTAAAGTGTTATTTACTTTTGAGGTGAATTTCTTGGCATCCGTGGCTCAGACAACTAGCATGTTCATTACAATCAGCATCCCAAGCATAATCCTTGTTATACAGCATTGTATGCATAGAACAAAAGATATGCAATTGTTCTTTTGATCTCTGGGTGCATATTCACATGCACATGCACACATGCACATGCATGCCTGCGTGCACATGCACTCACACACACACACATACACACACACACACACACACACACACACACACACACACACACACACACACACACACACACACACACAAACACACACATGCACATGTACACACACATACCCACCCACCCACACACAATTCTCTGGACCATAACTACAATCCTCAGTACAGGGAAACTTCACGTGCAGATGTAGAAATTCATGCAATTCCTGAGGTTCTGGTATCTTGTGCCATATTCCTTGCAATGTGGTGCAATGATCACCTAATTAAAGTCTATATATATTGTGGGTGTGAACGTCTCAACCCTACCTCCATGCTAGGGGGTGCAAAAACTTGACTTTAGTAGTTTTTTTTATTATTATTATTATTATTTTAATTGCAATTGATTTCTGTGCATTTGGGGCCCACAATTTCAGTTTCACGTGTGTGATAAGAAGCTCTCTATGCATCTGCATCTATATCTTGAATGAATGTGTTACCCAAGACCTATTCATGATAGGGTCATGTTTTTTTTTTTTTTTTTTGTGGTGAGTAATGCCTCCAACACAGAACCTCCTAAGTTATCCAATGAAAAGGTAAGAAGAGGTTTGGTGGTTCCATATCTTACTTAATATTTTTGGCTACATAGATTCTGGCTGGACTTTTATAGGTTGTAACAGATTTTTGGGTAGCATGGAGATATATGAAACTGAGGGGGTCTGGAGAGGTTAAGAATTATCTGATGCAAAGACATGAGAAGTACAGACGATGATGCAGCTATTTGAACCTGAGAGAACTTAGAGGGGTTGAGAATTAACTGAAACAAAGTCAAGAGAAGCATGGAGGATGATGTAGCTATCTTCTAAGGGGAGTCTTGATAATGCAGACTTGCCATTTAACTGGATGGGTGATATATCATTTGGTTCCTTATGAAAACCTATTAGGTGCTCAGAAGATTTTCAAGCTGGAATAAAGATCATACCTTTGAAGTCACCCATTACCCAAAGTTAACACTTGTGGTCAGATATGAGGATCAGATTTTGGCAGCTGTGATTGTTTTTAAAGATTTGAGGAATGTTAGTTTAATTCTAATTCAAGACTGAGTTATCATGCGATAAATTTGAATTGATCCCAACCCTGTTTGTACTGGGCAACTTCCCTGATATTTCAAGAACATTTCATTCACTGAAGCTTTAACCAGATAGAACAAATCAATTGTCGCATAGTCACTGAGAAAAAATAAAATTCCATAACTCAGGACATAATCAGATCACGCAAAGAAAATGAAAAAAAAATAATGATTTCCTAGAGGAAGAGCAATTGTGGAATTCAACATTGTGAAGAGAAACTGATAAGTTTGACTGTGTTTACCTTGCACTCATATGACATGAGAGTACTGAATACTATTCTTCTAGCAACAAAGATGGGCATCAGTAAAAAGTGAAGTATACCTGATACCATATATGCACACCAGTTTGAAAGTGATACATGATACAGAGTTTGCCATGAGTATCTTGGATAGAAGGAATATATATATATATATATATATATATATATATATATATATATATATATATATATATATATATATATATATATATATATATATATATACAGAGAGAGAGAGAGAGAGCAGGAGAGACTGATGAATGTTGGACTGATATCACCATTTGAAAATATAGGCAAAGCATAGCTAAGTAGTCTATGATGGTATGGATACTGAGAATTATACAAGAAAAGCATTTTTCTGTTATCATATTCAGTAACTTATACAGTAGAGTTGCAAACTAGCTATTTTTGTTGTGGTAAAACTAATGAAAAGTAACTGACACATGATAAATCTGTAGTGATGCCTATATAACAATCCCTGTTTTAATAATTCATACTAATAATTTGGTTTAAACATAAAATAATTCTGGTACTTTGACTGTGACTTAAGAATCATTAAGCCCTTAACAGTTTAAAGAAGAATAATGACATGTAGATATATTCAGTCTGCAAAAATTAAGAAATGATTATTACTGATCTGTAATAAACTAATATTTACTATTTAATGGCCAACGCATTTTCATGACTGAATGGGAATATATATGCCTCTCACATAAAATATTTATTTACTATAACCCACATTTGAATAAACCAAGCCTTGAAAGCCTTGTAAGATATATGTCAGTCCCATTCTTCTATACTGAAAGTAAGTTTCACAAAGACGTCACCTGTGTTTACTTGCAGCATTTCATTTTACAGACTAACCAAGTTTGGCTAGCCCAGCTGGAGTACTGGTTGTAAAGTATAGTCTTATGCAAGATAAATAGATTACTTAGATTTTGTATTTGAAATGCAAGTACTGCCGTATTCATTTCTGGGATGGGGTGAACTGCTAAACCTAGATGTGTATTAGGAATTGCTGTCTTTCAATAGTCTGAGTTTAATAGCTGTTTCATTGAGGAAAGTTGCTAGTCCATTATTTCCTCATTCCTCAGCATTACATTCTACATTTCCCTATAAAAACTATACATCTGCCCACAGTCCTTCTGTCTCCTTCTTGAACATCTTGTATATGTGTACCATGCTTAGAATCAACATATTATTGATTGACACTCTTACCTGAGATCATTAATTTGTGATTCCAGGGTTTTGCATTTACACATCAATACTACAGGTGCACAGGGACTTCCTTCCTTGAGATAAGGTAATCTCAGCATTAGTATAAATAAGTAGGTGGGGGTGCTAGGAGCAGTCACCCATGTTAGGGTGCATTGGGGTTTGCAACTCTGTTAAACATTTTCCATACTATTTTAAAGTTGCCGTAGTGGCTCCATTTAGACAGTTGTCACAAAAGATGCACTGTAATCATTCAGCCCTTCATATCTAGAATCACCATTTCACAGCTTCTGTTATTAATGATCAGTGTTTCTATTATCAGTGTCAGTGTTTGGAATACAATAGGTATAACTCTTGCATTTGGTGCTGGAAGATCTGAAGGCTGTGGGTTCTATTTCCACCCCATGTGATATGACTGTTGACATTGTAATGCAGCATTATGGGGTGTTATAAATCTGGGGGTGTTGTCCTTCAGATGAGATGCTAAACTGAGGTCCCATTTCCTTAGTTGGTGGTAGCTCAGATGGATATAAAGGGTCCTATGGCACCAATTAAAAAGAGTAGTGAAAGTTCCTTGATGGCCTCTACAAATTCCCCCTATAAGTATAAATAGCACTTTGCATATCTTCTAGAAAGTGGTTACTAGGCTAGTATGACTAACCCAGTCAAAAAGGATAAGTATATACATAAACAACATTCTGCTTTTGCAGTTGCTTGCAGCATGAGGTCTATACCTGGCAATGAAGTTTCAGTCCCTTCTATTTTTTTCTTGGTACTAATTAGCAGCACTGTGTAATAACACATTAGTACATTGAAATTGCTTGGAGAATTTCTGTATTTCTTGTTAGGTCTTAAAGACAGTGATAATTTACAAGACATCTTTTAGAAAGTTAATAATTTAGAAATATTTTCTAGTAGTAGTAGTCATCAGTAGTCCACACTCATTTATTTTTCTTTTTAGCCAATGTTATTGCAACCATATAGGAGACCATCAGTCACAGTTAACGTTTCAATTGTCATCTCAGAAATTTACAGTCAATGCACTAACACTAGAAATGTCAGTTAAAAGGTGCCCTCAAAATCCCAGCTGTCAAGCCTTTGAGAGTATTCCTGTCTGGCAGAATGTAATGGTATCTGGATTAAAATATTTAATGACTGTAGATGACAGAGCAGTGAAGCATTAAGCTGATAGCATCTGAAGTGACTGAGTGCTCAACACTGCCCATATTGTACAAGAATGCATAGATAAATATATGCTAAAACATGGATATGACCTGAAGTGAAGACAATTTTGCTTTCTAGTCTGCCCATCAAGAAGCATTTCCTCACCACTCTACCCATAAATTAAAGAAATTCTACTACATTTAACTAAAGACTAAACTTTACACACCATAGACACATAATACATATTCACACAAGTAGATGCACACACACACACACACACACACACACACACACACACACACACACACACACACACACACACACAAAACAGCACCATCCATGCTTATGAGACTACTATGAATTAATTGTAACGTTTTAAATGAAAAGGATTAAAATAAGCTAAAAAATGAATCAAGTACAACTTCCACATAACCATTACAGGTAAAACAGGCACATAAGTAAAAATTTAAACTATTTAAGGCAAAAACAAAATGGAGGTATAACCTTCCATTGAAACCCATTGAAATACCTCAATAGCGAACCTACAATCATCAGCCTCAAATATTCAAACTTATATTCAATGAAAACAAAACTATTACAAAACATCTTTATTGCAGGGGTGCAAGCACCTCTATACCCCACCTCCACATATTATATATACCTACAACAGGACTGCACTACAGTGGGAAAGAGCATATAAGCTGATCCCCACTGTGCCACCTCGTACATTTCAATCAGCAGATTTCTGATCAGCTGCGCCAGCTCTTTCACAAGTCAACAAACTGACATGTAATAAAAAGGGTTCCACGCAAAACAAAACACATACCAAACTATAGACATGAAATATCTTAACATAGCCTTCAAAAACTACAAAATATAGTGCTAATAAGTACACTAATAAAAACATTTAAAATTTACTTCAGACATGGAGTGCAAAAGCAAAGATGCAAAATACAACTCCTTCATAAAATATCATCATAGACTACATAAAGCCTTTGTCAAAAAAAAAAACAATGCAAACGAATTAGAACATGCTGTTGAAAGGAATCAGAAACAGAAACAATAATCCAAAAATAGCAAAAATAAAAAAATGGATAGATGGAGTATCTAGGGACAGGGTTTGCATGAGTCATTAAATATCTTACTGTAGGAATGCATTGCCTTTTATTTTTTTTTTTTTTTTTTGTGATTTGTAACCCCAGCACTCATTGAAAAACTCATTCCTAAAAATACAGTGCAAGATATTTAACGCATCATGCAGCTAATCACCATGTAATCGATATATCTGTATTTTGCTACAGGGTAATATCATAGTACTTCTGAATATGATGATGAAAAGAAGTACACGAAAAAAGAAAGGGTGTGAACATTTGTTGTTGCTGCTTCTTCACACATTCACAAGTGTGTGAACACACACATACGCACACGCACACACACACACACGCACACACACACACACACACACACACACACACACACACACACACACACACACACACACACGCACACACTGTTTTTCTGTCTCTTCTAGACATTAAACTAGAATGTATATGAAGCAATCCAACAAAAGTTGCTGGAAAAATTTTAATAGCAGGAAAGTAACTTAACCAGAGAAATATAGTATTCCATTTCATCCCACTAAATAAGAAATAATTCAGATATCTCATTATTTTCCATTAGCAGCAAAGTTCACTGCATGTTTATGTTCACTGCAGGACTCAACATGTGTAGGAAGATGAGATCTAAAGGCTGAAGAGAATTATTTTTACACAAAATTACCTTACACTAGCTTAGCTGACTAAAGTTGCATTTTAGTTAATTACATACTTTAAGTAATACCTAAGTTCAAAGACATCTAATGTAATACCTTCATGTAGACACTGTAGCTTTTCACTAGTTGACCATGGATAGATTCATGTCAAAATAACTTAACGTCATCGAATACTTTCATCTGCACATCACTCGCTCTCCTTTTGAGCTCGTCTTAAATGAGGGGTATTAATGCTAGCTTTATCAGCAGTGCTGAACAATGGCGCTGTACCAGAAGATATTACTATATTATTCCCACTGTCCTCTCAATGCACTTTACTGCTCATTTATGTTGTCAAATGAAGTTTACTTTCATCACCTATTTCAGTGATTCACTAATACTTTTATAACAATATGGAGACTAATACATGCAACTTTTGTAAACACTCTAGAGGGCACTAATTGATTTGGGATAACAGCATTCTAAACTATTTGGTAATGTATACAAAAGAAAGTGTTCTGCAGCTAGATGCAGTTATACTATCAGACATGTCCCTGAAGTATCTGAGTAATCACAGTAATCTTATAAAATGCATATGTTTTGTTTAAAACTTTGTAAAATTCTTTATAAACTATATTCTTCTTCTTATTATTATTATTATTACAGAAAAACTGTTGTCTTCCGATGCAACTTCTCATCCCAAAAAACTGCAACAGACAATATAGTCATTGCAACCGTTTTTTTTAGATACAAAATGTACATGCATATTCTGACTGAAATCATCAAAACTTACATCAGATAATTCCCTCTTAAAGACAGTTCTAAATAAACTTCTGAGGCCTCAGTATGCCAAATGGCCCCTGGCCACGCTCCTGACAGACAGCTTGTATGTCTGTCATGTCTTAATAACCTGAATCAATGTTTTTGAGTCGGTTGCCAGTAAATAAAAACATTTTTAACTAGAGAAAGTGAAAATGCAACTTGTTTATATGGAAGCACTTAAGTAAGTTGGTGAAATGCTACAGCTGTGGTAAGCTGTAAGGATAATAGCCTAGTTCAAGTAAAGTTAACTTTGTACTAGATGATACGACAATCTTTGGGACTCATTAAAGCAAATAATACACTAAGAGGTAGGACATTTGATGTAACAATTTCTAGAAGGATGAATCTTAAAAATGTAGACATGAGAGTTATTTACTTTGCTCAGAAAAACACTGTGGAACAGGACCATGCTATAATTGTATGAAATGATATAAGCCAAGCCACCATGTTACTAGCTAAAGACAACAAACCTTCTGTTTTGTCTGGAAATGCCAACACTGTAAGTTATTTGTATAAACAGTAATCTTTCTGTCTTTATCTAGAGAAAATTTGCAGCAAAGATTTAATATATGGACTAGAAATATCAGAATGCTTGGCTATGCCTGGTACTGCAGTAATTGCAACTGTTACAAACACTATCCTGAATTTAGCAATAACTCAGATTCAGCTGTGAATAACATCTGATTTAACCATGGATGGTGCAACCTTTCCCTGAGGGTGAAACCTGAGCGATCAAACAAAGCCTGCCATGAGTGAATGCTTTCATTACTCTCATGTGAACATGAATTATTGGTATTATCAAATGGCATTACTTAATAAAGTAATCTGTTACCAATGACATCGTATAATGGGGCTTCATACTTTTATGTTTCATTATTGTTTCTTGGGAATCTGGGAACCAGGTTACAATGCACTGCACATGTGTATTTCTTTAAGCATAAGGGCACCTGCATACTCTGTTACTTTAGGTGCTATTCCTGCTACATTCCTGGCTCAGTTGTGCTGCAGACACCAGTAGCACACATTTCCTTTTAGTTTGATAACTTTTCTGAGGGAAGTCGAATGTTCTAAAGTTAGTAAAGCTGGCAATGTGAATGAGAAATTGATGTAACATGGCAGACTCTATATTACTTTTGGCATGCAATTTGGTAACAGTGCCAGAATACAGATCAATCAATGTTATTATTGAACAGCTTTCTGACAGTAATGCAGCCATTACCACAGCATGCTCATTGCTCAATATACTACTGTTTAACTTGAGAAAAGGCAGCTGTGAATTCTGTTAGTTTGGTGGCTGCAGGGATGCTTATTTCACTGTGACTACCAAATTCCTTTCTATGTGCAATGCTGGATTTAAAACAGGCATGATGATCATTCTATCCCATCAGTATGCATACTTTGGAATACTAAATAGCTATTGTTGTATAGGCAAGCAATAATGCCTGGCAGGGTGTATGTTATTGTGTAAATAAAGCATGCCCAGGGGTGTTCCGAGACCTAACGCCACAGACAGAGGGCCTCTACACAATGACACACACACACACACACACACACACACACACACACACACACACACACACACACACACACACACGGACACACATATTAGAAGGCATTATTGTGCTTAAAGAATGGGCTATCTGTTAAATTGTTCTTTTTTTTTTTTTTTTTAATTATTACATTTTTTATATGTTTGATGTAAAATAGTACTACCACCTACTATTTCAAGCTTGCTGCATAATATGTAATTGTTTTGGAGGAAGTATTTTAAATCCAAAACATAAGTTATGTAATTATTCAGTATCTACACACACACACACACTCACACACACACACACACACACACACACACACACACACACACACACACACACACACACACACACACACACACACACAAAAGCACACGCACCTCTTAACAGGCACTTTGCTACAAGAACACATCTTGAAATGCCTCCTTATGTACAAATGAATGGAAGGAAAAAAAATAAACTCATGGTATTGCAACCCATTGCTCCTCTTCCTTAATGTATTTGAAATTACTGCTTCAAGGTGAGCACTTTTTAAAATTAAATCACTGAGGATTAAAAAGTGCTTAAAAAATGCCATCCAATTTTTTTTTCTTTTACTGTCCAAATTTCATGGCAAGCTTAATATGGTGCCATGAAGTGGCAGACTTGTTTTTCAGTGGGCATTACCTGTACTTAACACCCTGCTGGAGAATGTTCGCTTTTCACTCAGAGTGGTGATGCACAGGTCTGTCATTGTCTAACATGTAATCTACCATTCCAAACAGAGCTA
Source organism: Protopterus annectens (assembly GCF_019279795.1). Classification (NCBI taxonomy): domain Eukaryota; kingdom Metazoa; phylum Chordata; order Ceratodontiformes; family Protopteridae; genus Protopterus; species Protopterus annectens. The sequence continues at coordinate 191,174,341 of NC_056732.1, forward strand.
CTTAGCTGAAAAGCTGCTGATGTCTATTAAGCACTCTAAAATTTTCCTGTAAGTCTAATAAGCAACAGATTGGCTCTGTTTTACTTTGTCTCAAATTCCTGCCATGACTGAATTCTTTTCCGGAAGAGTTTATGCACAGCTGTTAGTTTAGTTAGGTAGCACTTTATTGGGAATTTCAAAAAATTATGAAAAATAACTTTGTCGCATCCTACCACCTCTTTATTGGAAAGGTCATGCATAGGTTACTTTTCTTATTGCTTCTTTTAAATGTATTATTATATTATTAGAAATTTTATATTGCTCCTTTACAGTGGGTTGTTTCATTTTGCATCATGGCTGTCATGTTTTAACCATTTTGTTACTTCTTTCTATTTTATAAATTATTTTAGTTGTATTTATCACAGACAGATGTTAATGTAGCCTACAAAAAACAATATGCATGTTTAAATATTTTTTTTTATTTCACACACAATGATATTTTAACTGTAAGTCAGCAGACTAACTGCGGCATTTAGATTTAATCATCTGTAGTTGTATTTTCTAATACTAATTAACTGTAATGTGTTCATTTAAAGGGCACAGGAATGCTTATATAGCATTACTTATATTGATCTATATTCAGAAGTAAACAATCAGTTTAGAAATTAGCCACATTTATATTAATGTGCATCTGTGCTAAACCTGCTTGTAAGTAAGACAAAGCCTCTTTTGCATTCTAACTACATGTCCACTGGTATACTGGCAGTCCTCACTCAAGTGTCTAATTGAAGTAATAAACAAAACAGGCACTCCAGATTGTAATGTATGATATCAGCATGTCGCACTAGTTATATGTAAGCAAACAAAAACAGTCGTGCACATACTTCATTCAAGATCCAGTAGAACAAAAGCAACACAACAAAAAAAATGGTCCATCAAGCATTTGAAAAGCAATTACTTACCTCAGAAGCAGAAAATAAAACATGTTGTCAAGGAAACAAGTATAGAGAAGAAAGCCATTAAATGTGAATTTATTGTGTTTTCATACAATGCAAAATGCACCACTTAACAGGATGCACTAAGAATGCAAATAAATGCGCTCTGTCTTAGTGTCTTTCTTCATAGCAGGGAGACATACTGTGTATTAAAGGTAGCTGAGACTGATCACAGTACCAGATGCCTCTTCTATTTACACCATATGCACACTGTAGACTCCAATTAATGAACTCTTGAACAAAAGGAGATTATGAACACGGGATGGATTTTCAAGTTAATTACTTAGCAATCTAACAGCTCAAAAAATGTATGTCACATTTTAGTGCAACAAACATAGTTCCTTGTTTCATGCCCTCACTTTATTTCTATAATTGGCATTGCAACACCTGTAAACCTTCAAACACTAAAAAACATTGTATTGGCCTTTAACAATCACAGAAAAGAGTTTGATACAAGAACACTTAATTATTTTTCACTATAAAAGGTCTGTATATACTGGACTCTATATAGGTAGTGGTAATGTATCTTTCTGCGGGTTTCAAATATGTCAGTACGTACTTATGTTCTCATCCACAAGCCTGACTTTATGAGAAGCATCATAAGTCTAGGAAGAACAAAACTAAATCTGAGTGCCAATACCTTAGTAATATGCCTAAATCATAAAGTATGCATTCTAACATGGAAATATTTCAAGCCCTGGCAATAATGCCCTTCTAGCCTACCAATATACCAGAACAGTTGTTCCTATAGGAAACATTCAGTCTGTTCTTAAAAATATCTGAAGTAGTGCTTGTTTTAATGAAGTTTGGTAATAAACCAATTTGTCCAGGGACATGTTCAGAAGTGGGTTAGATAAACATATTAGTGGGAGTTAAGAGGATGGGTGGGAGGTGAAAGGGATAAGTGGGAAGGAGGGATGATTGTGAGGAAATGAGGTAATTACAGGGAGGGGGATAAGGGATTTATACAAGTGCAACTGGGTAGGGAATCATATTTTGGTCTGAACTTGCTATACTGCAGGTTTGCATCCAAGATGACCTGTAGGCACTGTAGTGGTCAGGTAGGCTTTGCATTAATGCTGTCCTGGTCACTTCGGTGGTGCACAATGAGGTCGCAGGTTGGGTTGTGCTGAGTGAGTAACAGTCAGTGCCCTGATGGAAATAGATTTGGAAGGTAATGGATAATGCTTGTGAGGATGTTTTGATTGTTGGAGTTGTGCACAGTGAGGTAGCAGATAACCTTTATTTGGAGCTCATTAAGGCATATCAGAGTTGGAGCAATTTGAGGGGAGGTAAGTTTGGGGCAGGGTAATGTAGGACTGGAGATTGTTTATGGAGAGTTTAGGGTCTTTACAGGTTGGGTGGTAGGCACAACAATCATGGGATCACAGGAAGATATGAGGCCACTGGTTCTACGGCCCTTGCAAGCTAGCTAAATTCAACTCTTATTTCCACGTGCTGCTCCTATTCTTTGAGTAACATGGGTGGAACCTCTGGAGTGAATTTACAGTTACTCATCCATTTGTTTTGTAGGAGGCTAAAGTTTATTTTGTTTGATACAACGTGGGAGTTTGTTCCAAACATATGTTCTGGGAGACAAATCTGTCCCTCAAGCAGGTTTAGTAATGTCACATATCATGTTAAGGTCTTTAGAGTGAGTAATATGTGTGCCATTTGAGTTCTGCTTTGGGCTGGTAGAAGGTGCTCGGTAGTACTTTTCCGAGTAGATAGGTCTGATGGAGTATTGTGTGTGTGTGTGTGTGTGTGTGTGTGTGTGTGTGTGTGTGTGTGTGTGTGTGTGTGTGTGTGTGTGTGTGTGTGTGTGTGTGTGTGTGTGTGTGTGTGTGTGTGTGTTTCTGATTTGAGGGGGCTTGTGGAACTGGATATATGGTTGGCTAAGCAGATGTTAGAAGGCTTATGCAAGGCATTGTTTGGGATTCTTTGCAGATGTAGGACAGGTAAATTTCCTTAACAGATACAAAGGTAGCAAATGGAAAGAAAATATTTCAGGGTGAGTTGGGGCCAAGCAATAACTTAAGGATGTTGTCCAGCTTCTTGTGTTACTGAAGTTATATGTCGGCCAGTTTAATTGAGTTGCTTGGGTATGGGTTGATAAGTTGGTGCATTTCACCATTGTGTTGCCTTTGGAGCAATTCACTGCAATGGTCCTTGTGGCACATGAATAGGGTTGATCATGGGGATTTTCAGAAATTGTCTAGGAGGTGCTGGGTTAGGGGGCATAATTTGGGGGGTTGTTTGTGGCTTGTTGAACAGCAGGATGCAGGGACAATTGGGGATGCTCAATATTTGGAGTTTCAATTAAATCTAGAGTAGGTTTAGTGAGTGTTGGGGATTAGTGTGTCAGTTTGTGTTAAGGTTACAGGCTTGCTGCAGGAGACTGTGGCAACTTTTGTGGGTAATGCATTCGGTAGGGTATGGCTAGATTGGTAAAATGTATGTTACAGCTCTATGCGGGTAGGAGTTTGGTTGGAAAGGTTTGCTAATTTTCAGACTTAGGAGTGAGGTAAAGCAGTTCAGTTGGTCAAGGAGGATTATTTTTTAAATGTTTTTTTTAAGTTTTAAAGTTTGTTAGTTTTTTGGTTATAACATATCCCAGTCACACACAAATGAAGGAGTAATCCAAAACAAGGAATAATAAGAGCAACCCTCTTTAAAAATAATTTTGTTGTGGCAACACACTAATGGAACTTCACTGCCCCATCCCCAAATCAACAGGCAAATGACGGGTTGTACTAAGCAAGGAAGAACACATTAGTCAATTGTTATAAGTGCTTTCCAAAAAATTCTCACAAAAATATGTACACATTTACAACAGAAAAGTCATTGTTATACGATTGCCAGTCACCTCTCCCTGTGCCCAGCACTCACCTAGTGGTGTCTATGGGCCATCTTAGAAGCCTACCATCCATGTGTCATCGACAATATAGGACATTTACATTTCACTGAAATAGCATGGATGAGTGGAAGATTAACCAGATGTAACAATAACACTTGTGATGAAAGTTAATAAAGCTGTCTATCAGAGAAAGTAAAATGCCCTGACACACATGCCTATGCCAACAGTGAACTTCTAAGAAGTGTATACAGATAAAAGTTCCATTTTCTAATGCATATATATAAAATATTTTCCTTATCCCATGTGAACAAATTTAGTATGTAGTTGAAAAACTCAATCATACCTTAACAAGATCAGAAGCCTTATGTGCAGATAAAATCCAAATTAATAGCCGTCTTCTTCTGTGTTGTCCACATACACAACCCTCCTGACCTTCAAGTTACCTATCTACATGGCTACATTTTTGTAGTGTAGATTGAGGTCTGTGAGCCCAGTGAAAATGCAATTAAGGTGTGAACTCATTAGAATTGCTGAATCCCAAAGTTTCGACTTCCTGCAGCAGGTGTAAAAATAGTTTAGGGAATACCTCAGTGTTAGTTGCTAATGAATTGCAATTGAATTGTATCAAGCTTTTAAATAAAAGTGAATAGCACACATTTCTCAGTTTTTATTCACTAATAACCAAACTCCCCTGCCTTAGTTGAAAACTATATATTATTGTAATGTAATATTCTTATACATTTTAAGGACAATGGTACAAAATTTCCTACAGACTGCATGCCCATAATTTTATGAGTGAAGCAGAGACCCGTGTTTGCTTGCAACTTTACTACATGCAAATGGAGAAAGCAGTATAAATTCTGTTGTAATGTTAAAAATTTGTGACGCAGCATTTCCCTTATGAACTAACTAAGCAATCCAGAGTATCTGTTAGCTGTGGATACCATAGCAAGGATGTGTAAGTACTTCTCAAGTTGAAGTAAGAGTCCTGAAATGTGTATCTCACATATGCAAACACTTTGCCATCAATCAAACAAAGCAGCTGCTCTGTGGTGCACTATGGAAAGTGTTATTAGCATGTACTATTTATATTTACTGTTTAGTTACTCTTCATCTCATTTAAATACATGTAAAAATGGATTCACTTTATAATCTCAAAATACTGAAATGTTGAATTTCAGTATATCGAGACTATGAAGTCGAACCCACAAAACACGGAATGCCCAAACCCGCGAAACGTAAAACTGGGATACTCAAAATCCCGAAACTAAATACACCATAGAACACACTACACATACACTACACTACCCACACTACCAAAAAAAAAAAACCACACAAACATAACAACACACATCTACAAATCTGCACAGCAACTAAGCAGGGGGGACAAGGCCCCCTGCACCCCCCACACCCCGCCTACTTATATATTCTAAATCCGAGATCACACCAAACACTAAAAGACAGCAAACTCACAACCAGACATTCTACAGTGTCTTGCACAGACATTACAAACATACAAACACCACCACAGTCAACAATTAAACATTCATACTTTTATCTGCCTACCCTAACCCACACGTATAACTTTCAAACACACTCACATACACTCAAACACTTACCCAAAACCCTTAAAAACTAGTCACTTACCTTAAATTCCACCTAAATTTACACATGAAACACCACACCATCCACACAAATGCTGCATGTCATGTACCGTTAAAGCATAACTGCAAATTTGACATATCTGGATTCGTGGTTATGCACTTTCGCTATTCTGCAGATTTGACTTTATGGTCTCGATATACTGAAATTCGACATTTCAGTATTTCAAGATTATAAAGTGAATCCATAAAACATAACCTAAGGGAAGGCACTTTTTAATGATTAGACATATATTTACACTGAGTAATATGTTACCTGCAATCATGCACTTGAAACTTGGTATGTCAGTAATATTTCACAAATATCAACTACTCTACAGAAATAAACAGAAAAAATGCATCACTACATACCATGTGCCCCTTTATAATGACAATGAACATTCAGATTCTCTTATACATGTATTATTGTGGACATCAATTCTTCCCAAATGTGAACATACGTAAATATCCAGTTGCATCCATGCTGATCACAAAAAACTGTGTATGCCTCTAGGTGATAACTGTGTAATGTACACAACATGCTGGAAAACAGCTACACATGTCTCAGTTCAACAACACACATGTCTGACAGCTTTTTGAATCTAGGTTAACAAGTTTTCTCTTAAAGTACACCTGAACATTGGAAAAACAACAGGAAATAGTATGTCTATACTTTGCACACCACTCCGATAACAAGATATGTTAACCACATCATATAATGATGATGGCATCACCTATAAAGACCACTATGACAAGGGAAAAACATAATACTTCAGGAGTGTTGCAATCATTAAATAACTGTTTTTCAGATTGAAGCCAAATACTTACATGTGTGTGAAATTACCACAGCAGTCACACTATGTGTGTGTCTCTATGCATGTGTAAGTGTGTGTGCATAGTCAGAGGGAAATCCATTTGTATCCTACTATCAGCAATCCAGTCTTACAGAGTACAAATATTTTGATGCCCACACATGGCTACCCATCCATTTCAGACAGGTCTCCTAACACTGTCTCTCAAACAGGCCTTGATGATGTCATCCACCATAAATTTTCTAGCAGCCTTATAAAAGTCAGACTTGTGCAATGGTTTTTAGGTTAAATACTGAATTCTCTAGCTGATGTACTTAGGTACTGGTTCTAATCTCACTGCAGTCAATTGTGTGTGTGTGTGTGTGTGTGTGTGTGTGTGTGTGTGTGTGTGTGTGTGTCTACTCCAAGAAGAGCAAGTGTGTATCTTACTATCAGAAATCCAATCCCATGGAGCACAACTGTTTTAACACTCAGACATGGCTACTCATCCATTTCAGGCAGGCTTCATAACATTGTCTCTCAAAAATGCCTTGATGACATTGTCCACTATAAATTGTCCAGCAGCCTTAAAAAGTCAGGCTTGTGCTGTGGTGCTTGTGCTAACTGCTGAGTTCTCTAGCTGTTGTACCTAGTAAGTAGGGGTCTAATCTCACTGAAGTCAACTAGTGTGTGTGTGTGTGTGTGTGTGTGTGTGTGTGTGTGTGTGTGTGTGTGTGTGTGTGTGTGTGTGTGTGAGTGTGTGTGTGTGTGTGTGTGTGTGTGTGTGTGTGTAGTTAGTGAAGATTAAGTGTGTATCCTGCTATCAGCGAACTATTTCCCTCGAATATAACTATTTTGAAACTCAGACATGGCTACCCATCCATTTGAGACAGGCCTCCAAACATCATCTTTCAAACATGCCTTGATGACATTGTCCGCTATAAATTGTCTAGCAGTTTTATAAAAGTTAGACTTGTGCTGTGGTGCTTGTGTTAAGGATGAGTATGTATGTTATTGTCAGCAATCCAGTTCCAAAGAGGAAAAATATGTTGACAGTCATGCATGTCTACTCATCCCTTTCATACACACATAACATTTTCTCACAAACATACATTGCTGATGTCATAAGGCTGATGCTATAACGTATTGTTGGACACTATAGAAGCCAGACTTGTGCTGTGATGCTTACATTAAGTACTGTGCATTGGAAATAGTGAGGTAGGGGTTCTATTCTTACTGTGGTCAGTTGCTGTTTGCAAGTGTCTGTGTTCACTTAGTTGAAATTCAAGAGACCATTTTAGACCATGATGTGAGACATTGCTATTACTCTCTTCTCACCAGACACTGCTATCAGCCATAATGTCTTGTCAGATCATAGAAATGCCAGACTTGTGCTTTGTAAATTGTTAGTCTCACTGCAGTTAACTGTTTGGGGATGCCACCAGACATACTCAGCCAGAGAAAATAGACAATCTGCTAGCTGACAGTTTGTCTCACACATCACCCCCCATTACAACTGGCCATCAACCAAAGTATACATGAAAACATTACTCATGTTTTTTTCTCTCAGGAGGGTAGCTCATCTGTGTGCTCTCTAGAGCTAATAACATAGAATCAATGGGCCCTGACAACATCACAGTTTGCCAAGAGTGTGACTTAAAACTTGGCATAACAGGCACAGTTGGATTTCTATGCCAAAAATGCCTCTAAACAGTCTACATTCTCATAGAAGGGTGTACAGCAACATGCATTCTTCTGACTGGGGTGAACATCACCCGATACATGGAGTTATAGACCCATACTCCTGACTCTACTCATCTGTGAGGCAAACCAATGAGTGATCATGGACCTTCTCAAAAATGACACAGGTAATCTCCCAACTGTGTATCAACCACATGTTTGATTTGTTAAGAGAATGTCATATCTGTTACATCTGTTAAATGTCTTCAAGAAGGTCACCAAGAACATGCATGGTGAAAACACTATCATCCTTCCTAACATGACCTGGGCAAGCCATTTAACACAAATCCACAGTCAAGTATTACTGAGAAACTGTCTCAAGTGGCCATAAATCCATACATCACAAAGTGGGTATACAATCGGATCACATACGTGGCAGATAATGTCTAATTATGTGATGTCACCTCTATCTAGAGTCCACTGACCAGGTCCATACCTCAGGTTATAGTACTATTCCCCTTCCTGTTCAGTATTTAAGTCTCAGACCTCGACAAACATATGCATAATTTGTCTAACAAACTTTGTGGAGGAATGCAAATTGTGGACAAATCATTGACTCCTGGTTTATTATTGGTATAATGCAGATAGTATTAACACACACACAAAGGATTACTGCCACAGCCATAGAGACATAGTAGGCAAACAAAAATCATGGGGGGATTATTTCCTTTATGAAAGCAAATACACAGGCTAATTACACTATAGACAGCACACCCCTGTGAGTAGACCGAGTGGTATGTGACCTGTGCACTCAGGTAGACAGTATACAAAATGCCCACCAACATGTGCCCAGAGTGGTGATGGGTGGGACATCCACATCAAAGAGCAGTATAGTCCCATTGTCCTCAGACATCATCACACCATTAACTGAGTACAATGCACAATTCTGCATGTACCGCCAACACATCTTCTAGGGATGAGTTACACAAATGTATCACTTTTTCCACAGTGAGCTCCCACACATCTTATCAGCCATATCTAAGTATTCTTTCTGAAGCATAACCTTTATAGTTTGATGGTTTAGAAACCCCTTCATAGTGTTATACAAGATGCATGTGTGATACATGTTTCTGTGATGCATACAGTAAATACATGACTGATTGGTAACATTGATGGTATGGATGGCATGAGTTACTTTTGTGCAAGTGTGGATTGTGGCATATATATGCCATGCAAACCTGTCAACTAGCCAAGATTGCTCTTAATTGCAACTGCAGGTGTAACAGTGTTCCTCTTAACACCTCCGAAAAATGTTAATTTGTGAGGAAGGTGTGCTTGATTCCCTTCATAGATTACTGACAAATCATGACAGTTGTTCAAGTGTAATGTTGCAGAACCATTTATAATAACTCATAATCACATATGTTATGTCAATGATATAGAATAATGGTTGCATCATTCTGATATTGCCCATGATTATGCATGCTTCTGTCTACTGTTGTCCATGAGCCTGTTGGTATGTGTACCATTTAGTTAAGACCTATGCTGACATTACATTCATATTCAGGCAACTTCTTTTGCATAGCTTCACAATATGCACCTACCCCCTATTGTATATACCATCCTTGACAAATGTCCTCTCCAGTGATCATGTCAGGATCCTTCAATCATGAAAAATCGTCTCCACTGATATGTGACCTTGTGTGACAATAAACACAATAACTTTGTGATGATATGACTATACCCACACAGGAGGTATAAACAGCAGTATGTACTGCATCATGTACATATATGATTACTGTTCATGCTACGACTGTCTTGTCCTTGTGGTGTGCATACATTGACATGCTCCCATCTGCTGTACATTACTATGTTTCACCTATCCTCTTGTCCTGTGCTCTGTCCTACAATTTATGTGTTTCCCTTTCCAATGCACACACTTCCCTTGAATACTTATTTCTTATGCAGTCTATGTACCCTTATTGATCACTATCAAAACTTCTATTTAGTATTCATAAAACAGATTTGCACACTACTCTGCACTGACTACACTTTCATAAATGTGTTAGAACTGTATACATTGCTTTATATTAAACCCTCATAGTAATTGTGGTTTTCCCCACAATCCCATAGATCTGGCTCTTCTAGGTAAATAGGTTAGCATGTCTGTAAGTGTTCATGTTGCTTTATGTGGTTTTGTGGCACAAAACCATGCTCGTGTCCATGTAAGTGCAATGTGTGGCATGCATACACAATTAGCACTCCTGTTTATCACACTAGCATGTAAACTCCATGTAGGCTTTGCTGTAAGCCTAGACTTAGTTTTTTTTAATTCCAGGTACATTTTTTTACTTGTTTCTTTTTTCTTTTCTCTTTATTTATTCATTTATTTATTTTTTGCTTTAAAAAATATTTTCAATTTTTATTTTTGGGAGGGAATGGGGCACTGAAAGGGATAATTGCCAAGGGCACAAAAAAACCTTGTTGCAGCTCCCTGTGTAATACAAAGGATCACCTAAGCTTTTTGTGATAATCCTATTTTGTAAAACTGAGACTAACAATAGCAACTATTTAAAAAGATTTGGCAATGATTTGTAAGTTAGATCTGTTCTTGATTCTCTCGCCTACTAATTACAATTGCAATCTTAACATCAATCTCAAACTGAAGCAAAAACTCTGAATTCAAAGTTGATATGTAAGTATGTGAATATTTGCTTTGTAATTAAGATTATGAGTAAATAAGCAAGTACCTGACACAGGTAAATAAATTAATAAAGAATGGTCTTAACTATTCAAATGACTTAAGTTTGACATGATGGGTTATTACAAAAATGCATTAACTAGATTACTAATTTTGCTGTTATCCAATCACTACCTTAGCAGATTTACAATGATTGAATATTTTTTCTGAATAATGTATAAAAGGTGCTGTACTGTGAAAATTTAGGTATCAGCTTTTTAGAAGTGAGGTACTTAAATTCTATGGTATTAATTTGCCATTGAGGTGGTTTATTTCGGTGCTGATACACTAACCATCTGTGAGGAATGGTCAAATAATTCCTTTGTAACATTAAATCCTTCAGCCTGGTGTGTAAAATGGGTTATCCAGTGCAAAGTATCTGCTGTTGTCTCTCTTAGCTACCATGGAAGAACAAGTAAAGTACAAAGCTGATTTGTTTTTAAAGTATTTACTGTGTTCATTAAACTTAAATGATCTATTATAACTAAAAGACACTGGCTATGTTCCATTTAGATATTTTAGCCCTAGTGATGCAAAAAAGCTACAGGTAAAGGTCAGGGTAAGAGTGTAATTTGCACTGAATCTCTGACAGAAGAGATGGCTAAGATGACAAAACTCTATCTGTATTTCAGACTCTTTACTTTTTTTTCTTTCTTTTTCTTTTCTTTCTTTCTTACATTATTTGCATTCCTTTGTCTTTCCATTTTTCCTTTCCTTGTTCTTCATTTGCACCCTATGACTGAGCCCCATTACTTTACATGAGTGTCTCATTACCATCTTCTTTTTGTGTGGACCAACAAACAGCAAGATTTTGTCATTCATTCTTGCACCTGTTTTCCAAAGATTTAAGTGCATATACAGAAAGTGTATTTTCCTTTTAAAATGTTAATTGTTTTAAATTGGTCCCACCAAATGATTGGTTGTTTACTTGACAATTTTAGTATTTAAATGACCTTATGTGTTACCTAGAACAACTATGAAGAAGCCTAATTTGTGTGTCAGGCGAATGCACTTAGTTGTTTTAGTTTTTTTATATAAATGTAAATAAACAGTCCGTTGCTTTTTATCAGTTTTGGTATTTTTTGTTTTTTTCAGTATAACGTTTTGGACCTAGTGGCCATTTTGTTTTGAGTCATACAATTAGCTGCATGTACAGCTTCCAACAGGCCAGCATTTTCTACCTAATAGTGATAGTTTCTGTTATCATTTGTCTGTGTGTTTCAGCCAGTGAAAACAGGATTTTGATATATTGTAGCAAAAGGCGGTACTACTAACACCACTAGTTGGAATTTTGTAAATAATTATATGTCATTGCTGAAAATCAAAATGATTTATATAAGATGCTTGTGTTGCAAATGTATTAAAACTTTATGTCTTGTGTATATCAAACTGCTTGAACAAACATGCATGTGTTGAAAAGGTCTTTGCAAACTGCTTGTGTTTAAAATGGATTTCCAATGTGCCCTGCTGGGAGAGAACAGAAATGTACATGTACTATTGTAACTGTTTAAATGTATATATTTTAATGGTGGAAACTCGGAGACAGGAGGTTAACCTCAGTTTAGTAAAGTTTAGAAAAACAACTGACATTAAATTACTTAATGGCTAGGCCATAAATGATTGTGTCTTGCAGTTTTCAATGTAGAAAGAGACACAATGTCTATACTAGAAATCTTTCTGTATTGTCTTTAGGGTGAATTAATTACTAGTCTTGAATGCATGAAGGAATGCAATTGTTTTATGACTTCCAGCATTTGCCAGATATCTGAGGAGAAGCCCTAGTCTATGTATTTTTACAGGTAGATGCTAAATGCTGTCAGTTTCTAACAATATGGGTTTGGGGCCTGAGAAGTAAAAGTCAGGAGACAAGAAATTATGTCATTCTGCAAGACATCCTAGGAGTAATATTGTAGTTATTAATCTGAGAAGTCTCTTAGTAAGCCAGAGCATTCTGCATTATCTCTTGGACCTGACAACAACTAGAAGATCCATTCACATCTGCCTTGCTCCATTAGTAAGTTCTTAGATTATAGTATAATTTGCTTAGATTCAGTCACTAATATCGTGAAGTTTAGTTTAGATATTTTTTCTTTATTTATTTGAGACTGTCCAGCAGTGTTGTTTTAAATATTTCATGTGGTTCTAAACTCTGATGTCACTGTGAATATGTATTTAGTATTGTCTTGTTCTTTTATTATTTATTATTAAATATATTTAAACTTTTCATTGTGGCTGATCTGTGTAAAGATATTTAAGTTCTGAGAGTACTTGAATATTTATTTGTTGACACTGTGTGGGCCACTCCTAAAAGGCTTGCTCTTAGCCAAACTACCATTTGTATTAATATTAATATTATACAGTAAGATTGGACACCCTATATTAAAGGCCTTAAAGTAGCTGATAAGGAATGACTGGTGGAAGTAATAACTACCTTATAGTCTGGGTAGAAGGGGACATAGCTACTAAACCTAGTCCAGCCTACCGCAGGTGTGTGTGTTTGTGTGTGTGTGTGTGTGTGTGTGTGTGTGTGTGTGTGTGTGTGTGTGTGTGTGTGTGTGTGTGTGTGTGTGTGTGTGTGTGTGTGTGTGTGTGTGTGTGTAAATCAAACCTCACAGTTTGTGTGCGTGTCAGCTATTTGGGCAGGGACATAAAGCACTGAGTTGACAGAGAGGGTGCTGGGGGTCTTGGCTTGGTCACGCAGCTGAGATCTCAACTCTATAGTTTTGCCAGTGAGGAGTCTTACTGGGGATCTGGAGCAAGAGGGAGAAAGCAGTCCTGGACTGACTGTGGTCTCTGTGTGCTCTTAAGGGAAATTGCACTTAATGCAGAGAGCTGCATCTGGAAATAGTGTGTGTGTACATGTCATCCTTTCAGTGTACATCCCCCACTGGTGCCTGTGGTGAGGATTGTGACTCCTTGATTTCTGGATGGCAGTGGTGGGTCGTCACATATATAAATTGCAATAAATGACAAAGGAGTTTGGACCACTAGTGTTTATGTTTTACTTTGGTATGTAAAATAAAATCAACAACAAAGCATTTGTAGCACTATAGTTTATGTTTTAATACCCAATTAAATCCTGTGCAACTCTCCCATCAGCACTCGGAGATGTGAGTGAGCTTCTTGATGGTCTCTTTTGTAAGCTTAGTAAGAACCTATGAACTATTTTCTGGATATTTTGTTCTTTCTTTTATTTTTTCATACTTCTTGTTTTTTAGGACTTTGGTATATGTCTAATCAAGATGCTTCTGTTTCTGTGCATGCCACTCAGTTGTTCCAGTGGTACTCACACCATGCTTCATGACAAACTGGGTACATGACAAAAGCTCAAGAGATGTAAATGTTGAATGACAAAATATCAGATTGTAAACATTGGTGTCATAAATGTCAATGTATAGGAAGAAATGAGAAACGTAGTATGTGATCATGGTACAGTGGGAATCGAGGAATTGGCCTTTTCCCACTGTAGTGTGATATTGGAGTTAGTATATATAATTAGCAGAGTATGTAGGGATAAAAAATTACATTTTTTTAATTTTTTTTCATGTTTGATGTTCTTAATTTCAGTGTTATGACATTCAACATTCAGGATGTTCATTCAAAATATTTGAATCTCAACACACCATATAACCTTTAATGTGAGAACTGCCTATCTCTAATACATACATACATACACATAATCATCTCTGCTAATGTTTTGCTTTTCTTGATCCTTTCAGTCTGTTCAAGCGTCCTGTCTATTAGTGGTATATGTGCAGATAATGTAATTCTCCATTCACCACTATTAACTGATGGTAATCCCAGCTGTCAGAATTACATCTTTGTGACTAGATGAGACAGGTTATCCTAATTACATACAGTGCAAATCTGAGGCACTAATATTTATCAATTTAATACATCTATTTAAAGCAGTTAACAGAATAACATGTTATCTAGATTCATAATGCACATCTTCATGTAGAGGCCATTGTTTATCTTTACTAATGTCTCCTTACTTGTTTTTGGAATTCAAAGAGTTGTATTTAAATTACCCTATTTGTTTTTGATTTAAAAACTGGTACTGCTATAAATAGAATTAATACATCTGCAACATTATTTCTGCTAGTTTCTCTAGAGAGCACAAAGACAATAAAACTGTCAGTTACAGAGAAAATATATTTACTACTTTAAATAAGTAATTCTGCTAAGGTGTTTTTTTATTATAGCTCTTATTTACAAGCATGCCAAAATTTACTTGTCAGTAGACAGGCTCTATCTTTGTAAGCAACATTGAAAAATAGACCCTAGACTATTTCTAATGCATTTCTTTTTCTTATTTACTTTCTGTGGTCATTACATCAGGCTTCACAAATAGTAACTATGTTCATCCAAACAGCCTCACCATGAAATTATATCCAGACACAGTCTATCTACTATTATATGGAAAGAACTGTATTTTTTCATACTTAACTACTTATTTCAATTAAATTATAAATGTACCTGTCTCTTTTTTGTAAAATTAATACCCAAAGCTATACCCGACTGATTCTGTATATATACGGCTTACTGTTCTGGTATCATACTTTTTTACTAAAATACCAATTATTAGTTCAAGTAAGAAGTAAACTTAGGCATAATCAAATGAAATGGTAATGAGAAAATCCTATGTACTGAGTCAGTATGAACAACACTCAAACACTTCTAAAAAGGGTCCTGCTGGAAGCAATCCATGGAGGGCAAACCAAACTTCGGATTGCTTAGCAGTATATTCCAGATCATTCGGCATGATCACCAAGCATTCCCGTGTCAACCAAGAAACAAAGTCTCACCAGAGTTTTTGAGTTTTGACTAAAGGCTGCTTCTTAGTGCACCATATGGAGAACACCTCAGTGGTAGCAGCCCAGGAGGAATCCTTACAGAAGTTTGAAACATCTCAGTTATTTGTACTTAGTCCAGTGGAGTGCTGCTTCTACTTCCATGGTATTCTGGGTCAACATGTTCCTCGCTGTGTTATGAAGGAAAAGCACAGCTGCCCTGCAGGGAAAGGTACTTTCTGCCACTCATATCTAGTAGCTCATTTTTGTGGTCAGTAATTCTACTGGATATAAGGACAAGGATCGAGATTAGTTAGCAAACCAGCAGCTTTTTGTTTGACTTTCCAGTTCTTGTCTCACAACCACAATGTAGTACAGTGATTTCAAAGCTGATGTTACTGTTTGTTATTTTTTATGTTCTCCCTTTCAAGAACATGACCACAAGGCACTTAAACTCTTTTATTTATTATGGGACAACTTTACTCCCCTCACCCTCATACATACACCTGAAAACAGCAGTCCTTTCTTTTCTAGGAGTACATCATGATGTCAGACTTAGAGGCGCTTATTTTTACCAAGGTTGATTTGCATACATCAGTGAATTACTTTGCTTGTGTTTAGAGATTGTGATAACATGAAGACAAAAGTAGAGCAGTGCTGCTATGAGAAGTACAGAGTGTCCAGAATAAATACAAATGCAACACTTCTAATTCTTACATTTGTTTTATTTTCACTTACATCTGACTATCTTCCTATTAATTTTCCTGTTGACTCAATCCATATAATGCTTTACACTCCTCACAATGGATTCACTTGTCTATGATGTAAATAATACTGGCCCTTGCAAACAACAACTCTTAAAGACTTATTCATCATTTCCCTCTCTCCATCTCTCTCTCTCTCTCTCTCTCTGTTCTTACATCTCATCAGGCTTATCTGCTTATACTCTGACCTAGCCAGTCCCCACTGTATACTGTCCATGGGTTCATGGGTTAATACAAGTCTGTTGAGCCAGAGGACTATTAGTAGCCTGGCCACAATATCCAAAATATTAGATACCCCTTGACATGTTGAGTTTATACCTAGTTCCAACCCCTTTCAGTAAGGGCTTGAAGAGCCAGAAGCAGGGTATATTTATGATTGCCCAACCATTTGTCCAGAGGTTACACTTAATAAAGATCCAGGAGCTACTTTTCTTTATATCCAAATGAAGTCTATTCCATAAACGAGGGATTCTGTGAGATAAGTATTTATCTCACCAGCAGATCCTGCTTATGTTTCAGTAGAAGTTAACTTCTCTTGAGTAGGTGTTACAGATGTGCAGGAGGTCACATAGGACTGAATCCTTGATGGATCTGTAGGCTAGACAGAGGTAACCTCTTAAGAGTTTTTAGGAAAGAAAATGAGAGAGAAAGCACATTGAAACAGTATGGGTAGCTCAAGGAAGACATGCCCATAATTATTTTAGTGAGCAACTGCTCTGGTCTTTTAAGCTGGGCCACATGCTTAGATAAGTATATATATCAGATTCAGCATTATACTCTGATATAAAAGAAATACCCCTGGGGATTAGTTTGGCTAGGTAAAAGGATACCCTAACAATAGTGGCTACAAACGGATCAAATGATGGCTTATTGTCAATTAAAATTCCCTGGTGCTCATGATTAACTTTCAAAGGGGTAAATGAACAAGTGCCCAGGTTTTCTAAAGGGCATGATGCTGCTTTTCCTGGCATTTAGTTTTAGGCAGTGATCCACCTACTACCTATTGGTATGCATTATTCCCTCATGAAAAATCTGTAAGTCAGATGGGGAATTAATGACATCACCGAGTTTGCAGTCACCTGCAATCTTAGTCAGTCACAGGCCATTGATGTCAGCCTTGATGTCAGAAAAGTAAATACCAAACAAAGTCATCCTAGGAACATTCCATATGGGCCACTGCTGGTAACTAAACTTTTCAAAGTGAGCATGCCTCAAGACTAATAGACTGGGTTATGGCAGTAAGCTAGTTCATATTCTGCATGTTCAGAATATAAATTACATTCTAATTCTTCCCTTCTGTACTGACTATTCTTCTATTCTGGCACTGCCTTGCATATTCTGTAACTTAAATATTACTTTTTTCTGTATTGCCTTTGAAAATCTCATTGTTCAATTCACTTCTGTAATACACAAATGATATTATTGACTATTCATTCTTTATTGCATCTGTCATTTGATGTGCTTTTTATTATTTGTACCCATGCATTTGTTAATTGAATAATATTATATGTGTGTATATTTTACTAATAATTTCTGGAGCTTTTCTCCCCATGCATCTGCTGAAAAGGGACTTTCACTTACTTTCCATGGAAAAAATGGAAATAAATGAATACATTTCCATTTAGGAACTTTAGATCTCTAAAGCCATATTTATTCTCAGCAGAGAAGGCTACACCAGATGTTTTTATGTCATGCATCCTCATGAAGTACTGACCCTCCATGGCAGCAAAACTCATGCCCAGCTAAATACCTGCAAGTCCAGCAAGTTTCGGGCACCTAAACTTCAAGCCACTGATTAATTTTCCAGAGTTAGGGATACATTACTTTACCACACTAAACTTTTTTCATCTCCATTTGTATACCATTTTACTTAATTTGTTGAGTGTAGTTTTTGCCTGCACTGTTTGCATCTTCCATCTTGCCCCTGTTTTGTTAATAGTTTCGTTGTTGTTTTCCTATTTGCATTTCCAACAATTTGGACATCCCATTAAGAACTACTGGCATTTTTGGTTTTCTAGATGCAGTGGCCATGTTTCTCTTGATCATTTGCTTAATTATCAAATTATGTCAATTATTAATTTGTTCATTTCCTAATACCTACTTATCCTAGTCAGGGTCACTGTAGAGTCATAAACAACCTAACATTAAGTGGAAATAAGGCAGAGTCCTTGTGCTGAACAAGATAGTTGTCTGATGACCATTTGAAATGCCAAGACTCACTAGTGTGAATCCCAGAATAACAAGACTGAATGACCATATATATATTATTATCATATATTAAGTATGAGATTTTTTTTCTCAGATTAGTCCCTTTTCTCTGAGATATTGCGATTACAGAGCTTGTATATATATATTTGTGGGGTGAGGTGTACAAGTGGGTTTGCCACCTGCAAAAAAGACATTTTAAGCAGGAAAGTGATTCAATATTTGTTGTTTTCCTGTGTTTCTGAAATTCAGTGCATGTTCAGTGTTATGAGTCTTGACATTTCAATAGAAAACCTAATATTACATTTTCTTTTCCAACCCCCCTCCACACCTTTTTTCATTTTTTTTCTCCTCCATTTACCTCATTCTTAGGTTATACTAGGACCATGCCATTACTGCATATGCAAGTTTTTCACATCTTACATATTCTATACAGAACAGCTGTGTTATTAATAATTAGGAAACCTGCATCTACATAATAACATATAAATATACTTGTTATTGTTCTCTTGTTCGACATTATCTTAAGGGAAACACCTTCTTATTCATTTTGTAATGCAGGTGTTTTGTCTTAATTTTGTCTTTGTACCCTTCCTTCTAAGCATAACACCAATAACCCTTCATACCCTTTAGCCTGTCTTATCTCCTTATGCAGCCTAAATCATGTGAGGTACCATTTCTTGTGTATCAGGGGTGTTTATAGATAAAGTAGGTAGTGTCAGATGTGACGGTAGATGTAATAAGGCTTGAAAATCCTGAACTTTCTATAAAATTATATACTTCCTGCTCCAGAATTGGAAAGTGCCTGTACTTTATTTAAAACAAGTCTGACTGTTAATTTTCCTAATGAATAAATGTGCCCTGGGATTCAGGAAGTTCGGCGCAAGGCCGGCGTAAGGCTTGCGCTGGCCTTGTGGCGTATATATGGAGTAGTCGTGCCATATGCATATTAATGAAGGCGCGCAGCCGCCACAGCCACGTGCATAGGAAACATGTGCGAGTGCAAGGGGCGTATCGAAGTTGCACAGGGAGGCGTGTCAATGTCGGCTGTCGAGGAGCAACCTAAACTGCTGAATATTATATTCCGCCAGCAATAGTAATCGTACCTATCAGTGTCTGTGGATACTGAAACGCATGCAAAGCATAGTCCCTGAAAACAGAAAATGAAGAATCAAACACAAATGCACGGTAGGGAATAACGGGTCCCTACCCTTGAACAAATGACATGAAAACCGTGTGCCCGCAGTCCAACATAGTGTTGATAGCTATACCATGTGGAAGTGAAATGTATCATATGTTAGCGCGCCGCCAGTAGGTACGTCCAGTCCAAAGAAGAGGGTCACCAGCCGACCCATAATGTGAGGGAGGGAACATAGCTGTTCAGATGTGTCCATAACAAAATACACGAGGAGAAATGTAGATATATGTAGTGACCGTATGTCTGAATCATATCCCACAACTCTTGTAATAGTCACATACAAAAGGTATGTCCATATTTCACATACCAAATGTGATAGGAAATAGCATACACATGTAAACGAAACAGAAGGAGCATATAAACAGCCATAACAATACGGACACATGTAGGCCGAAAGGAACAGTATGATCCGTACCATCGACCAAGATTACCACCTGTCCCACTTTGCGAGCGACAGTCGCTCTGTGGGCAGATGTTTCCTGACACAAACATGTAAAACTGGCAAATGTCCAGAGAATACAGGACATAATTCTTCCATAGACGTCATGCAATAGTTGCATTAAACATATTTCACTGAACGTATATTACATAAACATCATAACAAACAGAATAAGATACCGAAATGCTACAAGAATAAGCTTAGATATAGACAAGAATTGCAAGTTCTATCTGCCGAACTGACCGTGGGTATGTGTCGGCCTGTAAAATATGCTGTGTTCACCGCAAATGTCACAGTAGGGTTACAACCTTTTCAAATGGCCAAAGTGGGACATGTTTGGTACAGACATCAGATTTTACAGGCCGACACATACCCACGGCCAGTACAAAGGACAGAAGGTAAATGTTTTGCATACAGAAAAGCATATTCTTGTAGCATTTTAGTTGCTTATTCTGTTTCTCATAACATTTAGGTATTTCAGATACAGAATAACTGTTTAATGCAACTATTACATAAAATATAAGAAATCATTTTGTCCTAAAATCTCAGGACATTTGCCATGTTTACAATTACATGTCAGGACACAACTGCCTAAAGAGGGACAGGTGGTAACCCTATGTCACACTGTGGCCAATTGAAAAGGTGGAAACACAACCGTCGACTGTGGGGAGGCATTGTCCACAACAGTCGGACATGTGTAAGGAATAGCTTGGACATAGGAAAAGGTGCCATCCTACCAATGAGTACAACAGGCTGGCAAAATCCGGAAGGCAGCTGTATAATCTGAACGTGTATGTGACACAGTTGAACGGATACACCAACCAAGTAATTTAAGTGAAGTATGGGCGTGTACCTATGTGCGTGAGGTATAGCATGTGGAAAGCAAACATGGCAGGGTAGTCCACACAACCATAAAGGTACCCGACACATGTAGGGTAGTCAATGTGTAACTCTGGCCATGTCATGGGCCAACAACCAAAGTAGTGTTCTATGGGGTGTGAGGAATTCGCGTGTGAGGGGTGGGTGTTTACAGGTAAATTCCTCAAAGGCGATACTGTGTCATATGCAGAAAAGGTGAACCGGAGGTGTACGAGGGGGCAGCAGGTGAAGTGGAAAGAAACACAACCACATGTAGAAACAGCTGCAAGACAAGCAGACAGGCCATAGAGTAGAACACAATCTCACAAATATATGAATATGGAAATGTACAAGACAAATGTATAGATATGTCACCGTCACATACCAACAGATGGGTCCTGATGGAACTGGCCATAATAAATGCAACACACCTGGATGCATAATGGCCTACCCAGCATACCCTCCACAACACACAACCTGCCACCATACCAGAACATCCACCAAATCCAGCAGTACTTGGTCCACTGGTTTGTTGCAGACACAGCTACACACAGTGACCCCTACACATATGTAGTAGGTATTGTCACCCTAGGCAGTGTCAGGATTGCAAACCATGTATCCCCTGCATGTAAAACTCCCTGCACGTTTTCATGAAGCCACAAAAATCTTCGTTATCTAACTTGTTTTGGTCTAGTCCAGTTTTTGGGATATCCCTCATGGGATGACCAACTTGTGTAAGTAGTAGACTGGGTATGATGACATGATGTCCAATCCAGTAGATATCTGGACACAAGTCAAAACGTGCAGTGGAGGTCGATGACACTGTCCAGCCCTAAGTGGGCATGCATAACCTACCACCTAGGATAAAATACCTTCCTGTGACACACGTGTCCAGACACGAATAGGGGGTAGAATATAATGCACACATTTGCAAAGTGGAAAACGGCATGAGGGTGAGAAAGACACTGACGTAAACAGGTCAACCCTGATCAAGTGTGAGGGACACTGACTGTGTTCAGTCAAGACCGACCATACCTGTCAACCTGTGTGAGCAAGATATCTGGACAGAGCTGTGAATATAAGTGAGACAAAGGTCCAAAAACTGAAACAATCTGTAAAGATAGCTCTTAGAAACATAGACATTTGATAGAATAACAGTTTGGACATTGGCATTAATGTCTGGAGTATGAAGTCTGAAACCCAACTGTCTGTCAGCACATTCCGACTGCAGTCTTTAATGCTGAGCTACTGCTGTGCCTAAACACAACAGTGTATTACAGAGGTCTGTGCCATACCACTCAACTGTCCAGATATTCGCAAAATGACTAGGGTCACCACCTGTCCCACTTTGCGAGTAACAGTCCCTCTGTAGACAGTTGTGTCCTGTGAAAAAAATCAAGACATAGCAAATGTCCTGAGAGTTTAGGACAAAGTTATTTCCTAATTTTCTTTAATAGTCGCATAAAACAGTTATCTTATATATGAAACTTCTATATGTTATGTGAAGTAGCATAAGCAATTCAAATGTTACTAGAATAAGCTATTATATGTACAAAAAAGGTTAAAGTGCTGTAATATGCACGGCTGTAGGTATGTTTTGTCCTGGAAAATCTGACATCTCTACAGAACATGTCCCACTTTGGGCATTTGAAAAGGTGGCAACCCTAAGAATGACCAGAGGTTCACCCCATAGTGTTGTTGTTGTGTGCCTCCGACAATCTGCACCAGTGTGGTAAATAGCTGAGGATTGACGTCACTAAATAATGAGAAATATCCTGAGTTTAAGACTCCACAACCTTCAGAAAAGTCATGCTAATGCAAAACCTAGTATTCTATCAACGTTCTAAGCTTGTAAGAGCAACCGTTAAAATGTGTCCCTAATTGTCCCCCCATCGTGTAGGTTTTGCACAGGTTTGGTGCTCTATGAGGTTGAGAGCTGTGGTCCATAAATATTTACAGTAACAACCCTTCACACTCATGTAATGTACAACTGCATACCTGTAGTCACTTCATGTCCAAAATAATAATCCCCGTATGACTGTATACAGGTAATAGTCAAATGTGAATGGGAACACCCCTCACCGTGGAGTATGGACTGTAACAACCCCACCCATAATATGTATTGCCAACAGAATAAGCTGCTGACAGGTGCCCAAACACATGTGTCTATAAACACAGGTAAAACTTCAAAATAGGGAGATAATCCCTGTCCATATGCTTCGTCTGATATTTGAACTTGGCCAGGAAATTACCGTTCACCAGGTGGACAAGCCTAAACCCAGATCACTACATGAACACCCCGACAATCAAAGACCTGTATGTGGCTGGACTATATGCCTTGGTGTTCTGCATATCCTCAGAGTGATTAACAATGCAGCCGGAGTCCACAGCAGTAGACAATAGGGAATGTGTAATATGTAGTACCGCGTTTTTCCCAGCAGGAGAATGGATGCCTGTGTTGTAGGTGAAGCGGTGAGGTGTATGTTGATGTAGCTAAGTACTATGGGTATGCATATCAATGAGGGAGAACACTAATAGAATAGTGGTTCTGGCATCCGGCCAACGTGAATGCAGTCCCGGTTGACCTACGACCACTGCACATATAACTTGAAAGTGTAATGAATGCATTCATGCTGTACACACATTTAAATATGTAAAGGTGAACTTGTGTTTCACAGCAGTCCGTAAACCGGAATACAGATATGTAACTGTTACGGTCAGAATTATGAAAGTTCACGTAAGCACAATTGTCTGTGAAACATATGTAACCCACAATAAGGATATGCAAGTGTGCCTGCGCGTGTGTAATCGCTCACAGAGTAGAAAATGAATGGTGTTTTCCCCACATTCTATGTACATGGCTCATACCTGTTAACCCCGTAAAGTACGAAACCGGACAAAGCCATGACAACAACTGGTACAAACAGGGACAATCCCCAGATATTGCCCTAAGAAACATAGAAAGTGGATAGAATAACAGGTGTGTCACTAGCATGGATTCTCTGAAGGGTATGAAGTTGTATTCTGAAATGTTTGTCATTATTTACCAACATCAGTCTTTAATGATATGCCACTAACTTGCCAGATCGACACAAGGTTATGAAAAACGGACCAAAGATAAGAGGCAAACAGCTGTACATGCAGCGGAAATCTGTACAGTTGAAAGGTATGATATGGAGATATATATACACATATATCCACAGACATAAACCAAAGCAAATTATGAGATGAGGAATGTACGGACATATGTATATATGTACATATATATATCTATACACACACGATACATGAATAGAGATATACACAACAAACATATGTCCCTGTACATATAAAACATGTACATAAATAGGTCACGGTATAGCTGTAATGGATAGACAGACAGACATGCATGAAAGGAGAATACACTGATGCTTTCCAAACCATTGCCCGGAAAGTACCAGTGTGCCAGGGCCTGCAAGTTCTACACGTTAAACATGAATATATGTGTCCTTTGCAGGACCCCAAAAATTGATCCTGTACGAAGGGCGAACCATCATTGATGCAAAAGACGTCACAAGTGCAACTACGATATAGGTGTACATGCAACAGTAGCAGGTGCAATGGTAATAACACATGGGTCGATAGAATGTATGATGTATGACCTGATATCTGCAGAGTGGGGAGTGCTCGGAAGTGTCCTCACACTTTATTATCGCTCACATTAAGCATGTCTAATGGGTACTGTGGAGGGGAGTCAGGTATGGGAATCATGGGTATGCAGAAATGGGCCAAGGTGTTGGTTGGCACAGATCTATTAGGTACGCCCCATGGGAGTGATCAATATACCTATGTGGGTATAGCACACACCTATATTCTCCAAAAAGGTGCAACCCATCTACTGGATATTGTGTAAACCATTGGGGGAAGACATAGGGACCTATATCAGTGTCATGTAGGCGATTATCATGGATGGACATGTGTACGACCAAGATGGTAACCATACCTGCCAAAATGTCAGAATAAGACAGCTGGACTAAGGCATAGTACACGAAAGACAAATAGGGACTATATTAAATATACCCCAGACAAAGTCAGAACGTTGATAGAATAATTGTGTAGTCAGGAATACGAATGTTATGAGAGTTAGTAATCATGAAATAGAAATGTCAGTCATGATTACCTAACCACACAGTCCGTCATGCCTTGCCAGCAATCTACCAGAAAGGCACATTATCATGACAAATGTAACAGAATCATAGGTCAAACCTCGGAGCGTTTACCCATAATGTGTACAGGTGAGAGTTATGAAGGTAACCCATCCTAATTAAATGTACAGAACTAGTGATATTAGGTGGACAGGTGAGAAGAAAGACATCAGGACAAATGACAAAACATGTACAAGTCAAAAGTATGTATTTCCACAAATGTGAATGACAATGTATGCCCTGTGAAAGTCAATGTGGAAGGTTAATAGACTCAAAAGACATGTGTCCCTCAGGGTGTCATGCAGTGTCACTGATACAGTGTCCAGTCCCCCATACTCGTACGTGAGCTCTGCCACTGACGGAAAGCGCAAATACCGGAGTACACATGAGGTACATGATAGAATAATTAGTGTGGATAAGCACCTGTTGGCCTGTGTGAGGAATATAACCATCTGGGTGTGTGTGTCCTGCAATAGGAATGTAATGGCAACTGGCCTGTGATGGCGCCATATATTGTGTGTATTGGTGTAAGAAAATTGATTTCCAGTATAAGAAACATACCTCGCAACTGTACGAATGTGCAGATGTATGCTTCATATGTGTGGTGTGTTCCTCTTACAATCTGTACCTGTCTGCCAAATACCTGAGAACTGACATCATTAAATAATGATAAACATATGAGTGTAAGACCCCAAATCCCTCAGAAAGGTCATACTAATGCAAAACCTATTATACTGTCAACTATCTACGTTTGTAAGAGCAATATGTAGAATCTTCCCCTATTTGTCCCCCCATCATGTTAGGCTTTGTACAGATGTTTTGCTCTAGGAGGTTGATAGGTATGATCAGAAACAGATACATGTATGAGGAAACAGCATTATCGACCACAAGATAACTCAGAAGGTATGAAAAGCACTGCAGTAGGAAGTTCAGTATTGGCCGCAGGTATGTGCTGACATGTCAAATGACACAGCAGTCTACATGAAGTACCTATAGGGCATCACCTTTACCAGTTATGACAGTGGGACATACCCACAGCCATGCATACACCACAAATAGACATAGCACACAGCAAAGCCTAGGCCATGATACATAAAGCCTCCGGCGTGTATGGATTGAGTGAGAGTACAGCAAGGAAAGATGACTGCCAGGCTATTCAGCAAACACCCGTAGGGGTGTGCATGACCGCCCGTAACACGAACATTGCACGGACAATGTTGGGATTTGCAACATACCCCATTTGTATGTGTAAGCTATGCAAATGATGTAATTACACGATACATGAAGCAGTAAGCTGTCCATGCAAGAGCAGAGTTATGTGCAGAAATGTACCCAGATGTTATGTGACTAACATTCTGCACATTGCTAAATGGAGCAATGACAGCTGCAAATACAGTATGAATACAGTCAAAGAAGCATGCCAATGTCCAAGTCCAAGGCCAGTGGCAGCTTTGTCCATTTGATATCAATAAACCAGTAGTTGTCCTCCCCCGATCCCTGGTGTGGAAGCGTAGTGCAGTGCCACAAGAATGTACTGCACTTCAAAACAAGACATATGTATAATATACATACAAAATGTAGGTTTAGTTAGATGTTAATACGCCATGCAGATGAATGGCAAGCTGGAGACAACATGGCTACTGCGTACTGGTTTTTATGTGTGGAAGCGCTCTGTCAGAGATGTAACAAAGCATTTGTAGGCAATGTGAGGCAAGTGAGGCTGAGGATAGTGAATCACAACATGTCATGCCATATGGGCCAAGCCTCTACAGTGTAGTGTAGGTTAAGGGGACTATTAGAGTAGAAGATAGGTGACAACATGAGTGTGTATGTATAAAACACTGTAACTTCACCGGAGCAGTGTCACATGTGTGCTGTCAGTACTCGGTGGAAGAGGCGTGTCATGAGCTATCCTAGAGAATGTCAGGAGACTGACGGTGTACGCCATGGATACCACAGATGTAACCTGCAAACCTGCCCACAGTGTGTCTGCACCAGTGCGCGCCAGTAAGCCCGAGTAAGCATGTGTGTGCACGTGTGTTAGCCCATGTGCGCGTGTGGAGTGTGGAAGAACGGGTAAGCTGGTGTATGAATGGTGAAGCCCGTGTAATGTCGTGTATGCATTTGTAAGCATGTATACATGTGTACTACATACATGTACCGCACATACAAAGACACACATGCTGCCAATACTACACACATCAATCAAATGGCACATGGATGGAGAATACATCATCAGAAGTAACAGTGCTGTAAACTATGCTACAGTGATGGTCATAGCTGCAATGCATCATGCATGCTGAAATACACCTGGAAGTAACACACTGTGTGTTAACAGCATGCCAACATCAATACAGTGGAATAAAGCCACCATGTGTAGCAGCACCAGGTTAGTCAGATCCTGCATCAATGTTACACATCACAGGTGGTGGCACAGGTGACATCATATGCACAGGGTGTGGTGTTAACATTTCCAGAGCTGTCATTGAGCCATCCAATGTACACATAGGTGTGTGTGTGTGTGTGTGTGTGTGTGTGTGTGTGTGTGTGTGTGTGTGTGTGTGTGTGTGTGTGTGTGTGTGTGAGGGACAACGGTTATTGCATGGCCCAATGGTGGTG
Organism: Protopterus annectens; assembly: GCF_019279795.1. NCBI lineage: Eukaryota > Metazoa > Chordata > Ceratodontiformes > Protopteridae > Protopterus > Protopterus annectens. Next base: position 191,202,083 of record NC_056732.1, read on the forward strand.
CAATGGGTTTGTGCATGTGATAGCCATAGCTGTTTGTGGTAAGTGTGTGTGTCTGCATATACACAGGTACAGCATGTGTCAGCCATATACAGGAGGTTGTGGGACAGTCACAGACCGTACCTGCCAGGCTGTAGAGATCCCCATTACTGGCCATGGACACCCCTCCATGCATACAACAAAACCCCATACTGCACCTGTCAATGTATACACATACAGTCCTGGGATCTGTACCGCAACCTGTGGATAAACATGAGTCTGTAATGTTAACCTGAGGTGTATAGAATTGTCTGTTACTACAGACAGATATGAGCCATACTCACACTCCAATGTAATAACCACTGCTGACTGTTGCCGAGATCTGCATACGACCATTCAAAGGTGCTGTACTAACATTGTTTCCATTGCCCGTGTAATACCCAGCAACACAATAACCTGTCACTACACATGTATAACCCACGATCACTACAGCACACAGTATGTGCACTATCACAGAGCCATAGCAGATGTACATACATCCAAGGTGCTCACGTACAGATAATGCAGCACATTCAAGAGTGATAATCCCAACATACATATCTATATGCAATATACATTTTATATATATATATATATATATATATATATATATATATATATATATATATATATATATTTATATACATACATATATATATATATATATGTAGATAGATACATACACACACATGCACACACACACACACACACACGTGGCAGGGTTGGGAGCAGAACACAAATGTAACCACTGTACCACACAACAGCATTACGCAGTTACAGTACGCGCTACCGTGATCAGTGGATCACATGATTCACACAGGCACATGTCTAGCCTGCAGACAGCAGCATCAAAGGCAAAGACGCCACGGATGTTATGGAGAGAGAATACTGTAAAAGCAATGTACTGTTGTCATGCAGCTGGAAACACACACACACACACACACACACACACACACACACACACACACACACACTTGGCAGGGCTGGGAGTCGAACATACACCTAACTACCCTAACACACTACATCATGACACATTTACAGACTGCGCTACCGAGATTACTAAGCACAGCAGTCCCAGAGGCAGACATCTAGGTGCGTGTCATCATCGGCAAAGGCAAAGACTTCGGTAGGAATCTTCTGTGGTGTGAGGCATCTAAAAGCAAGACTGAGTCCCCAGGCAGACGGGAGCATGCGCGCAAACACACGCGCACACACACACACACACACACACACACACACACACACACACATTTGGCAGGGCTGGGAGTCGAACATACACCTAACTACCATAACACACTACAGAATGACGCATTTACAGAACGTGCTACCGAGATTACTAAGCACAGCAGTCCCAGAGGCAGACATCTAGGTGCGTGTCATCATCCGCAAAGGCAAAGACGTTGGAAGGAAATGTCTGTGTTGTGAGGTGTCTAAAAGCAAGACTGAGTCCCCAGGCGGACGGGAGCATGCGCGCAAACACACACACACACACACACACACACACACACACACACACACACACACACACACACACACACACACTTGGCAGGGCTGGGAGTCGAACATACACCTAACTACCCTAACACACTACAGCATGACGCATTTACAGAACGTGCTACCGAGATTACTAAACACAGTTGTCCCAGAGGCATACTTCTAGGCGTGTGTCATCATCTGCACTGACAAGGATGCTGACAGGGATTGTATAGAGAGTGATCAGTCTGAAAGCATATAGACATATTACTGTCCCACGGTACACATAGACAAACACATGGCAGTGGTGTGATCGTGGCAACGTAAGATTTACGGTGCACCACGACAACATGACATAGTCATGGGATGCCCCACAGACAGTACACCCTTCAAGATAGTCGACCAGTGTGTACTCAGTAGGCATCCATCGTGACATTGAAAATGGACATCTGTTGCCTGGATGACCACCATGGCTATACAGGATGTCAACGGCCATGCACAGAGGGACATCACCAACACTGGGCATGGCCACACGCTTAGTAATACACGTCCGTTTGGACTGTTCTGTGTGTCGATCTACACAATGGCGTACTGGGCATGCTCACACACTTAGCAGTTGCAAAGGGCCGTCTTGCATGCAGACGGAGTCTCAACTCACAAGGGCTCAGTTGAGACTGTACTGTGTGTCCATCTACACAACAGCGTACTGGGCATGCTCACACACTTAGCAGTTGCAAAGGGCCGTCTTGCATGCAGACGGAGTCTCAACTCGCAAGGGCTCAGTTGGGACTGTCACGTGTGTCCATCTACACAACAGCGTACTGGGAATGCTCACACACTTAGCAGTTGCAAAAGGCCGTCTTGCATGCAGACGGAGTCTAGACACGGAAGGGCACAGTAAGGTATAACTGTCCCCATGCACAGAGCGGTCACACACATGCAGTGACCAGTACATCCTCAGCTGTCATCACAGCTGTCACAGGTGCAGATCCCAGATGTACACACCGCAGTCTACACTGTAGCCCTCGAGACATCACCATGTCATTGCTGCAGCAGTACACAGCCATACATTACCACAGCACCATGTGACACATGACCAGTGGACTGTACAGAAGTCTACAGCAACTGTGCAGGGTACACATGTACTGACAGGGTTCCAAAAGGTGTTATGCATTGCAAGTATACCACTATACATGACCAGGTCAGCTCAAGACATACCAGGGACCCCGGGTCTTACACAGCTGTGACAGATGAGTATTGCTGTACACCAACGAACACACATGCTTGGATATGCCAAACATGTGATTGTAGTGGATGTGTGCATGGACCACACACACAACACATATGTACATAGCTAAGCCTTTGCTGTCCCCCGTGCAAAACAGTGGCCTAAGCAATCATACGCACGCAAATGGAAGGTGGGTCCATGTCTGTTGAATGCTCACAGTACAGGAGGTAGAAATGTTGACGGAGGACACATTCCCCTGTAGTAGTCACCCATGACACCCGTGATATCATGCCACAGTCCATGTGTTATGTATGTCAACACACATGTCCACCAATAGCAATGCATACAAACATGGCTACAGGAGACACATGTAGGACCAACGCACATGTACAATCTGTACTGTGCATGCAGCAACCATGCATGTGCAATGGCCGATGTCCGTAACACAGCTGTGCCTAACTACAACATGCAGTCGCAATGCAGCCCCATCATTGACACCTGTATATGGTGACATACAGACAGTACAGTTGGTTGTACATCATGTATGGAGGGATCTGTGTACATATAGTGGTGATCCACCTGTGTAGATGTATGTGTGCCAGGGATGGCTCACAGGTGTGTTACACACCATCCTACCATGCCATGTGCAAATAGTACGCTATGTCACTGTTACTTGATGGTGATGACTTAATGCATACACAGCAGTCAGGTGTAACCAACTGTATGTCATGTGACACCTGTATCACACAATTGCCAGACATAGCGTTGGTACACATACTGCGGACAGTACCGCTGCATGTCTATCAAACGGATCATCATATAGCAGGTGTATCATTCCCAGCACTGCCATGTGTGTCCGCTTGTGTGACCACACATGCCACATATGGTGGGGACTACATCCCAGATGTAACACATCCCTGTACACTGTTGTAGAGATCTGTACATACTGCAGTGTGGAAAGCATGAGGTCGGCAGGTGTGGTGCATCACACACATCGGCTATCGGTACACACATATCTGGTCACCACAGTGTGTGTGTGTGTGTGTGTGTGTGTGTGTGTGTGTATGTATGTATGTATGTATGGCTGCCTGGTGATTGGTGTGAGGGTGTATGCTACCATTCTGTGGAAACAGGATCACTAACCCCTCATGGTGATGCAGTCTACTACTCTGTTGATGCCATCGGTCCCAGCCATACTGGCTACCTGTGCATGTCCCTTCTCTGTGCCATGTCGTGTGGGTGCAAAGTACTGCGAGGGTGATGACCACATAGGCAAGGGTCCACACTTGAACACTATGGGGTGTGTTATAGTGTTGTAGACCCCGTGAATGTGGCCATGTTCCTGTAGTGTGACAGGGTATTACCACTACACAGTGTGGCCTCATGCTATCAGGTGGCCTCTAATGTCATCATTGGCCTGACCGCTGTGTACAACCCCTGCACCATGTCAACATACCTGTAATGTTTCCCGGTATGTATGTCACATCTCTGTCCACTGTAGCCTGTTCAACTGACCACATGCTTCAGGTGCAGTATATGTGCAGACATCTGTGTCATGTTTGACTGTCCAACAGTCAGGTTGAGGGTAAGTTTAACATGCTGATATTGCCATACGTGCCTGTGAGTACTCCACAGTTACACATGGGGGACTGCAAACACTGCTACCTGTAGCCACATGCCAGTACACCATAGGAGGGAACCAGGGCATCATTATCAACATGCTGTTACTGTTGCAACCGAGACACATACTGTGAACATATCACAATGCATGGTGAACCTGGACTGCATGGTATGACTGGTGCATGTTGACAGTACACCACTGATGTCACATACACATCTCTTAGTATTCACACACGTCCAATGCAACACACACATCCCTCAATAGGCATACACAAGTAATGTTAGATACACCTCTCACATCTCAGTATTCACACATGACCAATACAACATACACATCCCGCAATATGCATACACAAGTAATGTTAGATACACCTCTCACTATTCTGTTCACCCTGTGCATCAGACCATATGAGCATATCCCTGCACCGATGGCATGGATGACAGGGATGCGGCACAAGCTTCATCATATGCACAGGGTGATACTGTTTGCCAGGGGCATAGGCTGCAGCAATGGATGACATCATGTGTGCGGGTAAGGGCCAGTGATTTGAATGGTCATGTCTGTTCCATATGCATGTGGGTGTTGTGGACCCCTACAGTTATGTTTGCTGTGTGCGTGTATGTGTGCACACAGTTCTGTCATTTGTGAGGCCTACACAAGGGTATTATGGACAGCTCCAGATTGTACAGACCAGGTTGTACAGCTCACTGTGACTGGACATGGCCACGTGTCCTGTGCCTGCCAGGGGTTGCACGGGCACAAAAAGGCAGAGGTACAGAATGGCTACTGTCCGACGACACATGGCCACTGGAACTGTGTCCCCGCTGGGAATGTCCAGGGCCATGTCCACGTGGCCCGCTGTGACCTGGTGTGGACATCGCAGCACCAGCTGCACTGCTGCTGCTACCGGCACTATGGGAGCGGCCATGTGAGGTGTCACACTCACGTTGACCTGTACTAGGTGGTGTAGCTGGCCTATGTCCATGTGTCCTACGCCTCACCCCTACCAGATGTTCCAGCACAGACAGCTCACGCTCGCCGATTGCCATGCCATGGTCGAGGATTCTGACCATGTCACCCAATCACTTGTCCAGAACATCAGCAAGCTGCTGTTGAGCACCTGCCAATGCCTGGATGTTGTTGTTTAGGGTACTGATAGCAGCCCTCTGCAGCCTCTGCCCTTCTCTGTTCTGCTGTTTGGCACGTGCCTGTGCCGCCATTACAGTCTGGAACATGCATCTGGTGATCCCAGCTACTGTGCTATATCCTGCATGTGCATGTCTGCCAGAGGTCCTCCTACAAGCAGCACCAGCCACATGCCTGTGTGGCACATCTGCAGTCAGTATACTGCCACCATGGTGTGGAGACACACCTTCTGTAGCCACCACACGTTCCTGTTCAATGCTAACAAATGTTGACTGTCTTTCATCTATGGCCACTGTAGATGTAGTATGTGTTGGCAGCTGAACTGTGTGCGGGGAAGAGGGGGACATAGCTGGGATGGCAACCATTGGCACAGATTCTGCCCCTGACATCCGTGCCTGTACCTCGTGCATATGTTCATCACTGCTAGCATCTGTGGGGACACTATCAGATGGACTGCAGGAGGTTAACGCACCTACATCACCTGTGAATGCAAAGAAATACTCTAAATTACAATAGACACACACACACTGACTCACACACTTACACACACACACTGACACACTGACACACACACACTGACACACTGACACACACACTGACACACCATGCATGTGAGATGACAGATGGCATGCAGCATGCTTGTGATACAGCTGACAGCATGCAGCTCAGACATCAATAGTGTTTGTAAGCATACCCCCTGGAATGCACACTACAGCAGGCAGGTGTCATATCATTATCCATGCAATTCACACGATAATGGTAGTATGCATGCATCCCCGTGATACACCATGTGGACCAGAACAGGATAACAGTACACATGGCTGACGTGACCTTGACATGTAATCTGCTGACATGTTCATTAACATGCATGCTTGCCTGACACAATGGTGTCATGACACATGTACAGCATTGTACTGGGTATCACATAGCAGTGTTGTCCATATGCCCTACAGACAGAATGCATGTTGAGCAAATGTGGATGGGCATGGTAGGGGACTGGGCCATCTACATTGCTGTACAGTGTGATGTACAGACACTGTGCCATTGCATGGCATCATGAGGCATCTATATTGCTAAACAGTGCATGTTATGTACACATTGCATATCCAGAACTGCATGCATACCCATGACATACCTGTGGATTTTGACCTACGATGCTGAGGTGTATACACACCCAACCATGCTGTGTCATGTGATAGGTCACTGGAGGGCATACAAATGACACCCCTGCACGATGACTACAGAGTGTTAGCTGCCTGGCAACCATCTCCACACATAGCAGACCTGTTACGTCACCATTTCACACATGACATTGATGTACCCCACACACACACATGGTGCACAGCTAACAGTGATGTCCTACGGCAGGGGGGAAAAGTACAGTTTCTGTGGCCTGGTGTCACTGTCGGTGGAATCTGTGAACGTGACTACCGTCATGCTATGACACAGACATCATGTTCAACACATCTTATGAAGTACATGTCACTGACACCTCCAATAGCTGTGCACAGGCATTTATGATTTGCGTACTCCATACTCTGTGTGGGCACCGATGACAGCCCACATCGCCAAACACAACCACACCAACCTATAGCCCACAGACACATGTGCCCATCACATACAGCCAATAGGGTGTCATAACATACACAACACATCTGTCTTAGGTGACTGTCGGCAGTCACTCTGCTGTTCCACTCAGCAGGCTACACAAGGTGATAGTCACTTACATCCTGCTGTCCAGTAACTTGTTCTGCAACATAACCTATGCACACATGCCATAAGTCAGCAGGTATGATGTGACTCCCCTTCCATGTTTGTGTGACTGAAGTTGTCACTCAGGGAACAGACTACATGTGCAGGGACATGCAATAGCCCACCAGTGTTGTCACCCTGATGGTGTGGTCCACGCCCTAGGAAGCATTTTGCGGTCATCTGGACCTGTTACCACTGTACTACAAATGACTGTGTCACTCCCAACAGTTATCCATGCTGTCATTCCACAGGCATCTAGTATACGTCCACTTTGACAGACCTGGCCAAACACGATGCTGTGGCACAGTTGACCTGCACCTGTCAGCCCTGGGAGTACGGATAACATGTTGGACTCTTGCTGCTTTTATACTGCCTGTCTTGCACAGTGCCCAATAACAGTCACCACCAGAACAGGAACTGGCTAGCGAAGCATGTGGTCATGTTACACAATGCTTGACATCATCCTCTGTGATGCATGCAGGCAAGGCACACCTGATACTACACCACTGCAATATCTCTGCAGTGACTGGGACCTATAGACAGACCGTACCTCTCAGGCACATACCTGGACTGGCACACCCATAGCTGAGGTGTCCCCATATTCCACTATGTTGTACACACATCCTGGCTGGTTACTTTGCACAATGCATCACAGGTGTTCCACGTGCATATAACTGTGTCTGGAACTACTGCTGCTACTAATATGAGACTGACTTAACTGTGATAGCCGCACATGTACTGACACATTAGGTGTACACTGTGCATGAGTCATAACCTCCGCTCAGCTGGTTCGACCCATACACCACCTCCAAGACCAACAGTATCCTTGACATGGACACTACCAACATGTGACTGCTGTTCCACACCTGCGGTTATCCCCTCATTGGTGGAATCCAAACATCTGCTACCCACTCTTGTTAGCCACATACCGGCACCACACACGTCACAGCATACACAGTAGATTAGTACTACAACACCAACTACAGATGTCGTATGACAGCGGTAGTTGTTGTCGTGACACACGTGCAGGTGGACAATGCACATGCAAATGCTGAGACATACCCCAGTGCACTTCAGTAGCACATACACGACAATACGGTTCATGCTATTCCACACAGAGCCATGCTGGTACACACCAGAATACAGACGACACTCTGGGGGTGCAGTCCCATGGACATACTTTACAACAACAGGTGGGGGCTGTTACACAGTGGTGTACATTCCCATGGGTGGGGTGACTCACTGGTCAGCCTCGGTAGGGCCACAGGATCCCTCATCACATACTCCATAACTAGCTACATACACATTACTGTGACACATTCCGAGATGTACCACAAGGCATTATGGTGGTATGTCAGTAGTCATATGCAATACCCACATCTGCTCACACATACAACTGTCACTCTGGAACATGACAGTTACAGGTGATGTTGGCAACATGCTGTCTGATGGCTTCATTGCTAACATTACACCCTCTCACTCCTTGCAGGGCCACATTCCTTGCAGGTACATTGCAGTGTACCTGCAGTCACACCTACACAGTACTGACCTGCACTCTATATGTCCTAGGACACAGGCCCCTTGTCACCCTGCAATATCCCAGGCTGTGATGTCCACAGAACTCTGAACAGCATGTCTCCACACTGGGACACCATATTCAGTAATAGCCTTGTACCAGACATTGTGGCCCCTGACTGGCACACAGTGACAGTAACACTCCACACAGGTGGTGCCACACTGCATGACTGGGACTATTGCCCTACACTCCTCACTGGACTGTTATGCACGGCTATAGGGCACATCATCATGGACATCATTCGTCGAGTCTTTGTTGTGCACCAGTCCTTTGATGCCAGCTGGGTTGGTCTTGTTGGGGCCACAGCATGCCTCTTACACCTGCTGAACACCTTTCCTACAGTCGCCAGAGTAGTTGATGATGACACGGGTGTCCGCACAGCCTGCATTGTCCTCTCGCTGCCATTCTGCACCGTTCTCCATTCTGGTATTGACTACATACACAACCACCTGCACATCACAACATATGTCTCTGGATGTTATGCAATGTGGCTAATGGACTGGACACACACTGAGGGTGGTATACCATATCACATACTGCAATCCAGTTACACTTGGCTTACCACAGTCCTCAGTCATGGGGCCCTCATGTTCGGTATATGCTTCCCTGAGATACAGGCTACCACTGAGGGGACTTCCCTGCCTAGCTTTACAGACCATTGCATACCCAGCGCTGTTGTTGCTCCACCAGCTGATACAGATCCCATCCATATTGGTGTCACTGTGACAGATACCGATATGAACATCATGGCCTTTATCTGCATGACACTTGGTGTGAACATCACCTTTGCAATACACCATCCTCCCACTGGTTATCACATAGGTGTTAGTCCCCTACATACATGTTGCATTGTACATGTTTGTAAGACACATGTATGTTGCACACACTCCTGTGATTACCACATTGCCACTGTGGCATGGATATCATTCTACATGTTCACACATGTCTGTACTGGGTGTGTAGCTGGTACATAGGCACCCATTGTACCTCTGAACACCGGACATATACACACATCCATGGGTACAACACCCCGCGTAGGGTGTACCTTACAGAACAGCTTTACATAACCCAACATTAAAACGCCATGATGTTTATTGAGCTACAACTGTTAATGTATGCGGCTTATGTACAGACACCACGTCTGTACACATTTGCAGACTACATACTCAGGGGTGACGTCTGCTGCAAAGCAGGGCCCATGTCTGCAAATATGTTTATGGATATACTCCACATACACGACATACACAATAGCCACTATGACCATGATGCCCATGGATATGTGCACACACGTGACATTGTGTGGCATGTGCTTGGGGGTTGCATTCCCAGACCGGACACTCACCATGCTTTGGGACATGATTCCTATGTACATCAAGCATGGACAGTCAGTAGCAGTGTTCATGTGATACCTCGCTTGCTGGATGGTGGACACATGTATGCCAGGGATCACTGCAGTGGCTGTACTGTGCAGTGATGCAGGTTACAGATGGCTCTTCTGTTCACAGGACACTACCCTGGAGAGGTGCCACTGGTGTGCACACTGTAGTTGTTGTTACACATTGACTTGCCAGACTGCATGGTACCACACTATGATCCTGTGCAGCTATTACATGTCCTTTGTGCATGGTTACTGGTACAGCCCTTCCAGTTAGATTGGCTGTCACGCTATTACAATGTCCCATGACTAAGGGCCATATGTATACTGTTATTGTACATGCCAATCATGTTCATGTTTGTCTGTCACATCTCTTCTGCTATTCTAGTATGGGAGTGATGTTTGCGTCCTTTGCAAATGCACAGAGTGGAGTACATAGTTATTTCATCATAACTGTTTATACATATCTTAATTACATACTAATCACATCACTATATGATACCTTTGTTATGCATCATATTCCTGTTCTCCTGTGTAACATATCTGACATATCAATCTACTGTACTATACATTACACATGTTTTACATGGTATCCCATAATTCAACCATTACTTGCACAGAGGGTCCACCTTAGACATTTCATTGACGTTATATGCCCATACACATGCGTACTGTTACAGTATAGCTACATATACTATCCCCTGCTATGGCACGTCCTTATTGGACATACCCTGCCACTGACGGCGGGTCGTATGACATTGTTCTGTTTAACGCCATCATGTTGCATCCCTTGTGGTGTCAGTGCTGTTTACCGTGTGGCCCACTGCTGGACGCACATCTTCTACAAGCATTAGTACAATCAGCGAGACATCACTACTTAAATACCATTCCCCACTTTATGCATGGCAGACACTTTTAATTACTGCAAACCAGGCTATGCATACACTGACATTACGTAATACAGAACATACTATACATGCAGTTAGTGTTATACATACCTTGATAATGTTCTGGTGTTTCATCTCTATCTCTCTTCTGTATCACACTTTCAACTGTTATATGGTATGAGCATACAGTTTGCATATCTGGCAAGTCATCCTTTTATACGTCTATACCTGCAACATGTGGTTTACTGCTGCCAATTGGTGGTCCGGTGTGACTAATTACGTGCACTTCAGCTGTGCAGCTACTCCATTCGCAAATTACATGGCAGCAGTGGGGTATAATTTAATTCTCCACCTGGGTGTTGGCCATTTGCCCTGCCTTCAGGGAGATGGCCTGTATTGTGTTTTGTTGTGTGTAATTGCAACTGCTTTGTGTAGAGCCAAGTCTATTTTGGGGTCATGTCCCCCGTGGATTGTGTGTGATGGCTTGAGTATGTAGTTCTACCTGTGACTGTACCTGTCATCCCACCCATCTGATAAAGGAATATTGCAAACACCTGTAACATCACCGTTTGTTCCGTTATACGACGGATATAATTTTGCATGGCGCATTTAAATGTCTCTCACAAGGTATGTCAACGGTTCAGCAGATGTAATTGACTAACTAGATGTTTGGGCTGTGGTTACGGTCTGCATTGCTATTGCTTACAATGTGGGGGATGTAGGCGGGTGTACGTAGCATATACGGTTTTGTGGGGCGTGCATTTCTACGTAGTCCATATATATGTGTGTGGGCCCCTTCCCTAATTACAGTGCTATCACTTAATAGACGTCTGTTACGGGAATTTACATTGGGCCATTGTTAATTGGTTTCTATATGGTATGCAGGTGCGGTTGATACGGCCATACCTCCGGATGTACGGCTATATGTGCAGGGATATTTGTAAATGAACACTATCCCATGTATGTCTGTCCCAGATATTTGCAGTCATTGCAGTGGTGTTAGTGTCAGACCCTCTGTCACATGGCTTGCCACCTTTTCATATAGCCATAGTTGGACACTTGCGGGTCACACAGTGGTGTTTACAGGCTGACATATGGCCACGGTCAGTACACAGGATAGCACATACTTTTATCCTCATTACATACCTATTGTTCTTGGTCCTTCACTACTTATCGGTTTGCATGGAACATTTCCGTTTCTTACATACAGGCAAGAGTATTTCCTGCAACTATTGCATATTATGTGGGACATACTAATGTCCTACACTCACGGACAGTTGCCCTTTCTAATGTTTCATGTCAGGACACACCTGCCCAGGGGGGGCTGTCCCTCCCAATGTAGGACAGGTGTTTACCACATGCCTACGGGTAGCTAGAAGAGCACCTACCATAATCATCTACCTCCGAGTTGCCACCTACAGACACACTATGCGGACACACACACTTTAGTCACACGGGAACACACATGGCACCCTCAACACACACATACACAGGCTACATCACTCACAACCACAGTTGTACACGGTACCTATGTGGACCGGACCGCCGATAGTTGTGACTACATGTCCTTACTATCGTCCTATTGCTCGCGGTTCTACTGTTCCAGTACTGTGTTCTTTCTGTCTTTCATCCTCCTGGTTATGCGTGTCGGTGTGTGACACGTTCCATAGTTGGCGGTACCTGTTTATTTGTACCTCAAAGGTGTTTAGAATGTCATCGACCTATCTATATATTTGCAGATGCCAGTGACCCCTTGTATATCGACATATATCACACTATCGCCCTTTCTATCTGTATTATATATGTGTGTATATATATATATATATATATATATATATATATATATATATATATATATATATATATATATATATATATATATATATATATATATATATATATATATATATATATCCGGACAGGGGTGGTGACAGGCATGCTACGCCTTTCATTGTGTGTTTGTCAGTGTATACTGTGATTCCTGGAGTCCGCACGTTTGTGTCTGTACCTGTCACATTACATACCTGCCATAGGTTAAGATTACCTCCCATCCCACTTTGCGAGGGACAGTCCCTCTTTGTGCAGTTGTGTCCTGCGAAATATTTGTGAACATAGCAAATGTCCTGCGATTTTGGGACAAACATATTCCCTATAGTTTATGTCATAGTTGCATGACACACTTATTCTGTATCTGACCCACCTACATGCTACAGGACACGGAACACATACCTGCAACCATTACTAGACTAAACTTTTTATCTATGCAAAACACTGTCGTTCTGGTTTTCATCCTGGCCGGGTGTGTGTCATGCTGCTGACATCTGGCGTATGTCCCATATTAGTAATTTGAACTGTGGCAACCCTACCGTACGTACATCTTGCCTAGCAATAGTGTTGGGTGATTGTGTACATGACTGCCTGTTCCACTCATGGCAGTGGTCGTTTTACCCTTCAGAGCAGGCGCTATTTGTTTAGGGGTGACTAATGCTGGTGTCATTTGTTCTGTACATCACTGACCGTGATCTGCGCAGTGGATGGTGACACTTAGCCCTGTTTCGCGCATATCCATATAGTTGTATTTAAACATTGCTTACTAGCTGTGGGCAATGCTTATTCCCGCTAACGTGTGCTACACATATTCTGATGACCTGCATCCGGAAGCATTACCCGCGCTGTCGGGATTATGTTACATCCCTTGTGGGACGTGGGACCAGGAACATGCACAACAGTCACTGCATGTACCACTTGGACATCTGGGGGTTGTACACGAATTATGTCAATTTGTATGTGCAGTACACTACAGCAGTTACTCCACACTACACTCACATGGATGACTCCGTTAGTTTACAACTTGATGGGTCCAGTTAATGGTATGTCCATGTGATGTTTACTGGCTGTACTCTGGCACTGAGTATGTATATCACAATTAGGTACACCCGATAATTTGCTACACCTTCATATGACCGTGGATGCAGCATGTGGGGTGACTAATGCCTGTCATGGGTACATCCCCTGCCTTGACACTATATCCATGATTACATTTTGTGGAGCCCCTCAGTAATGCAGTGGGTAATCCGTGATGACTGTGTGTAGGACACTGCTTGCACACATGTGTTCCTGTGATTGTCTCTGCTCCGTTACGCGACAGTTGCTTACTCGATCTTGTGGCGACGGGTGTCACTGTTTGCCCCGTTTGGTGTTTTGCCTCTGACAATCGGGCATGTACCTAGCGATGCACCTGGGAACCTATACACACAGTACCGACAGATGCTGATGGGTGCATCTACTGTTCAGGTGTTGACAGTTCCGTGTTCCCATGGCTGTTGCATGTACAATGTTTGAGGGCTGCCTATGTAGGATTCCACAGTGGGCCACCTATACATCACAATTTACAGATAGTCATGTTTGTGTGCCATCCATGTTACTGTGTGTACAGGTGGGGAGGGGTGTCAGTCTGTGGGAGCCTACACTGTCAAGGTATGTGCTATACGTTCCCTCTTTGACAAGGCGTAGGCATATTCGGCACACCTCCGTCTGCCTACTGGGGCTGGCACAGTGTGTCCGTGGTCTGGATCCCTCTGTGCCTGTGTTGGCCTTGGCACTTGCGGTGGGCTGTGAGGCCCTCCCCCATTATGACCCTGCTGCAGCTGTTTCCGCAGGATCATATTATGTAGCATGGCACATACTATGAAGATGTGGGCACACATTTCTGGAGAGTGCTGCAAGGCTCCACCAGATGTGTCCAAGCACCGGAACGGTGATTTTAGCATTCCAAACACACGCTCTATGATGATTCTGGTTTGTGCGTGTGCCTCATTATGGCATTCTTGCATTGGTGTGTGTGCATTTCTGATGGGGGTCATCATCCATGGCTCCAGTGCATAGCCAGCATCCCCCACAAGGTGACCTTATGGGATGTCCCCCCTGACAAATACCTGATCCAGCTGTGAGGCATGCCAGATATGGGAGTCGTGGTAGCTTCCAGGGCTGCCAGCACACACATCCATGATAATGCCCTGGGCATTGCACACGACTTGGCAGTTGATGGAGTGGAATCCCTTGCGGTTTATGTAGCACCTACCATACTCACTGGGTGGTGACTTAATCTGTATGTGCATGCAGTCTATAGCACCCAGTACCTCTGGGTAGTTTGCCACATGGTGTAAGTGATGCATATTGCTGGCCAACTCCTCCTGAGTTCGGGGGAAGTGTATATGCTCATTGGCATGTGGTAACATGGCATCCAGGAACTGGTGTAGTACACTGGATGCCAATGCCTGTGAGATCCCCATTATATCTCCAGTTGGCCTTTGAAAGGTTCCTCTGGCTAGTATTCGCAAGCTTACACATACCTTCGTGTCCACTGGGATGGGTTCCCCTCTGTTGTTTCTGGTTCTCAGGTGTGGCCAGCACAGCTCTACTATTTGCTGTAAAATGTCCCTGTCCACCCTGTAATGCTCTACTATCTCCAGATCATGTAGCCCTTGGTAGGTTACCCTTGGTCTGAACACTCTTCTCCTCCTCAGAGGCCTACGGTGGTTGTCGGCATCATCCTCCACAACACCGTCGGTTTGTAACACATGCTGATGAATCACAGCTATGGCAGCTCACAACATGTACATTTTAAAAGTTCCCCATCTGTTTACACCTATGGTGTGGTGTTTGGGAATACACAGGTGTGTGTTGGGTGCTTTCACACTTTATACTGTTTTGCTGTGAACACTGATGATGTCATATGATGTGTATGTACGATCGTGGCTACAGGATATCTTCTGTGTTTTATTTATGATACCACTATTGTGCTGCCTTTGGTGTTGCATTACATTTGGATGCCGTGAATTACCTCCTGCCCTTCCGTTTATATTTGTGCACGTTACACCTACCATTTGCTGGCATGCATCCAGCTGCCTGCTTTCTTTTGTACTTTCCTAGACCTGGCTTATCTTGCGTAATGTGTGCTACTGGCAATCTATTGTGGGTTTGCTTTGCTCTGCTATGACAGTTCTCCTATCTTTGCATTCCAGGTCCTCCACACCTTTCTTTGCAATCCTATGCCTCCCCTATCCTGTTTTGCAGGTTTCTGCATGCAGGCTTGTCTACTGCCATCGATTGGCCTCCATGTGTTGATTGGTGTTAATTGCTCATTAGTACACCAATTACCCTGCTTCGGCATTTCCTTTTTTTCTTCCCCTGACCTTCCTGTTTGTGCTATTGTTTGCGGCGCGTGCATCCGCTTACCGGGTTTCGGGCACGAGTTCATCTGTGTACACATGCACTTTCAGGCACCATGTGTGCTCTCAGCTAAACGGTTCTATACCCTCCTCCCCACCCCTGTCCTTCAGCTTTGCTTAGCAATGGTCAGGCCAGATTTGCATTGCTCCAATGTGCTTACTGATACGGTGGCACACCCCTCTGCTGATGTCATGTATCACCTTTGGTGTTATAGCGCTGCGCCGTCAGTTACATCCTTAATCCGGCGGGACATTTGCAATTCAGTATTACCTGCCTCATTTGCATGGCATTAACTACTAATTCATAGTTACAGCGCTGAACACTGTCACGGGCCCCTGGCAACCCTTGCTCCTTGCTTGTGGTGTGCCATGCTTACCATTGCATATTATGGTGCAATCCTAATTTGTCTTTCATTGTGATTTTCTGCCATTTTTTATATATTTCCTTTGTATTCCTGTTTGCACACACATGCCCTGCGGATGTACTGTGCGTTATTGTGGACATGACATTAAATGTTGTTTTTTAGGTGTTGTGCATCTTTTCTTGTGCCATTGGCTGTGTATTTGTCCATTGGCATATGTTAACTTTGTAATACATGCATGTGGTCCACTTCCATAACTCCGATGTTCTGTTTGGGAAAATGTAAACCATGTTTTTTGGTTTACATTTCCATGGGCTTGCACTATGCCTGCACCATTTCATGAATCGCTGTATGCCTTCACTAGCATGGTGCGACACTGCGTATGGGGTGATTTGCATACCTGTGCCGAGGGCTGCGTAGCTCTGGCATATGCCAGTTGTGCACATGGGATTGGGTCATACCTGAATCGCTCGCTGGGATTGGTTCATACCTGAATATTTGGCGTTATGTCGCCTACACTATGCCTGCGCCTGGCACAAGCTTCATGAATCCAGGGGGTGATTTAAATCCTATTAAACTGCCCATAGCATTAATTTAATGAAAACTGATAACCAATGCCATACATGGATGCCTCAACTTTTCTGTAGCAAAAGATCATTATTCTTTTCCCTATCTATTCTGCCTAACCAGGGCTTAAAGAAATACCTCTGACCACATGTGGATCATTTGGTGCTACCTTCAAATTTAATGTCATTGTCACTCTGGGAAAATGTAATAGTGTATTCCAACTGATCAAGGATATAATCTGCAAACAAGCCATATTCTTTGGATGTGACTTTGTTTCTCTTCACTATCTATACAGTAAATGACTAAGCAGGTGCATTTTTGTCACTTTGAGATGTGTTTGTTTAATTTCTGTCAGCATACTCCAGAATGATTACAACAGATAACACCGAAGAATGAGGAATGAGTGAATATCTTGAATACTTTTTTTTTTGTATTTGTTGGAATCCTCCATGTTTATCCAGCACTTATCAGGTATCTGTTATCTGAGGCAGTTTTAAAGATTCTTTTGAGTTTTATTACATGATTTTAGTTTTAGGGTCTTCATGGGCTGTTGCTAACATAAACTGTTGTCTGAATTCATGAAGGCTTTCGGGTACATGTCATGGTACCTTTCTACAATTAATCAAGCACCTTTCCATGGTGTTGCATAGTCTGCTATCATGAAAATGTGCAGCACCACAAAGGGCTACACCTGTGACCATGCAGAATGCTAATGAGGCATTCCAGGGCATGAGGCATATTGCTAATTAGCCATGTGATCTCTCCATGGAACTGCCTCCATGAAAGTGTCTATAAAGCTGAGGAATTTAAGAAAGTGCTCAGCTGTGTAGATCAGCACAGCCATCCCAACCCACCACACCATGGTAGTAAAAGTGTACAAAAGGCTGTGTTCAACTGCCAAAAAAAAAAATGATGTGGGAGACCACTAGCTGTCAGGGCTTACTTCTAAAGTGCCATCCAAATGGGAACCAGGAGTGGGCAGAGTACACTGGACCACAGGGGATTCATCTGTAAAGTGCTGTAACCACACCAATGTTACAGCAGGGATGAGGGAGTAGGGGAAACCACTGGACACCAGGGAAAACTTTAAGTGCTGGGATGGATCCAGCATAACTACAGAGATTGGAGCGAGGTTTGATTAATTACCGGACATCAGGGAATACTTTAAGTGCCTTGATAGCACCAGTTTTACTCTGGAGATCAGGGATGTGGGGTGGAGAGATGCACTTAATACCACAGAATACTTTTTAAAGTGCCATAATGGCACCAATGTTAGCATGGGATCTAGGTGTGGGGAGAATTGCTGGACACCAGGGATAAACTGAAGTGCCTTAATGGCACAAAAATCACAAGCTGGGTCAAAGGGTGTGAGGAGGGGTACACTACACACCAGGTATATTTTTCTAAAGTGTTGAACAGGTGCCAACATCATAATGGGGATCTGGAGGTGAGAGAGATATACCATACACCAGTATACTACATACATGCCATGACGGCACTAAGGAATTACAGGATAGTGGTGGGAACAATGAAAGGGTATTGTATTAACTGGTACAGGGACTGTGGCGGGTGGGTGTTTATGAGTGTGTGTGTGTGTGTGTGTGTGTGTGTGTGTGTGTGTGTGTGTGTGTGTGTGTGTGTGTGTGTGTGTGTGTGTGTGTTTGTATTTGTATTTGTTTATATGCCTACATCAGCAGTAGATCACCACTAGAAAGTGCAGATCAGCCATGATCTGCACATCGTGGTAGTAATTGCAAATCCAGAACCATGCAAATTAGCAGATAATGAGGTCTTACCTCTTCATGGCTAGCATATTTCTAAACTGTGAATTGGCACTCAGTTATAGAAGCGCTTTTTCTAGTATAAGCTGTGTGCCTCACGCCAGGAACTTTTATAAATTCTTGAATGTTTCAGATTGTTGATGGTTATTCAGTCTGTTTTTTTTTTTGCCACAACTGCTGTTTCTTGCTGCTGCATATATTTTATACTACAAGGAATAATGAAATATTTTAGTGAAGGAATTCAGACACATAGTGGGTCATATATTTTTCTATCAGATAAATACAGATAAGTAATGCAAACATATCAATAAATCTGTGCTGCTATACTTTTTTAAATAAATAGTAGGGCCTTCATCAGATGGCATAATTACAGAAAGGAATAAGCAAAATATAAAGACTTCTTCATTTTAATTAATGTAATTGTGAATTATATTATTTTTACAATTCCTGATAGAAATTAAAGGCCTATAGATCACTTTTTATGCTGATTGATAAACTTCATAAAATAAATGCTTAGATGGTTAAACGTACCCTGGAGATTCAGAGCCATTGTGCTACAGCCATGTGATGTGTGATTCACAGTTGTTTTAGATACAAAGAGGAAGATATCAGCTAATTTACATGTCACTAAATCACCCTCAATTATCTCCAGTGCAAAAACATATTTTTTGGAGGTAATTAACACTGGCAGCCCATGCATCTCATGTAACCCATTGGCACAGACACCCTTCTTATTCACTCTCACTCATACATGCAGACATTTTTATGAACACCCATACACACACTCACACATCTACACTCTTGATCCTCTTCCTAATCCCCTCACTACCCTGACAGATACACACACACACACACACACACACACACACACACACACACACACACACACACACACACACACACACACACACACACACACAATGCAGAGGGTATTGTCATTAGCTTGCTTAGACAAAGTTACATCTCCGGTCTGTTGTAATCATTACTTCAAGCCTATGCTTGCAGTTAGGAACTGGTTGATTTGAACCACTACCACTCCATCCCCTCAGAATAGACACAGTGGATGGGGTGCATGGCCAAGACAGTGATCAGCTAGCAGCATAAAGTTTTTGCTCTGCTACCTTTTATTTTTTTCTGACAGGATTTTATAATTCAAACTTAACAAAAACTTTTCTAAAACTGTATTTTGAATTTTTTGAACTGATATATAACAAACAGTTCATGAAAGAATAATCAAAATCAAGTTTGTAAGATTTTTCTTTAATTTTTCCTGTCAGAAGTTTAACTGGCTGCAAAATTGGCCACTCTAAAGTGAACTCTCAAGATAATAGTGTGAAAAAGGAATTACAATCTATATTAAATAGTATCCAGGTAAACTGAATAAACTTGAATTAAAAATGGACAATATAAAAAAAATGTAAAAAACAAATGGACATGTTAAATGAATTTATAAAACAGTCTGCAGAGATTTCAACAACAGAAGAAGCAGCAAATAACTTAGATTGAAGAAAGGCAAAAAATGAAAACCATACAGAATTCATTTTAAAGCAAAATTCATTGCTTTTGGAGAAAATAGAAATTCTAGAGAGTAGATGTAGGAGAAATAACATAAGGATATACAGAATTCCAGGAAGAAGGGGTCAGCATGTTACAGTTTTTGAATAACTGGTTACCTAAAGCTCTTAACTTGCCAGAAGCACTCTCTTTTGGTATTGAGAGAGCTCATACAGTAGGTCTCTTTCAATGTCATCGTTGAAAAATAGCCCTCCTATTCCCAGATCTTTCATTAAGTTCCTTTCCAGTCAAGATAAGGATTTGGTACTGAAATCTGCCTGGGCTAATTATCCAATAAAAGTAAAAGAAAATACTGTTTGGCTTGATAATGACTATACTTCAACTTTTATGACTAAAAGAAAAGCCTGTATTCCATTAATAAAAAAGTTTAAAGAAACTGATCATGAAAGCTCAATTAATCTTTCCTGCCAGAATTAAGCCTTTAATACACTGAAAAATGCCTTGGATTTTGCTCAGAAGAAGAAACTATTATATAAAACTGAGGATATAAACTTGTCTCTTACTAGTTTAAAGAGAAAGGCAACAAGAAATGATTGGACATCTAAAGGAAAAAAAACTCAAGAAAAGTAATGGTATTGTTTATTTTATTTAAATATTTTATGTTTATATATACAAAAAAGTGTAGTAGCACTCATGTTTTTTATTCAGGGCTTCTGCAAGTTCCTGCTGGCACACTTTTATACATGTGTCAATCAGGGGGCTATTCTTTGGAATAAATGTGCTCGGTTTCCATGGGTTAATGGTATCATAATCATTAGTACTGCCAAATATTGTTTTTAACATCACATTTCTGCCAAATTATCTCAAATTAGTCAACACATCATCGATTTGAGACAGTACCACAGGAATGAAGGTTATGCGTTTATTTAACAAAGCTAAATGGGACTCTTCCAGTTCATAACTATTCAAATTCAACACTAAATTCAAGATATCGTTATTCAATTTTCCACAGAGAGTTTCTTTCTCTTTCTTTCCCATCTGCTGAGATGCCCTAGATTAAACACCAGGGACATGGACTTTTTAAGGGATAGTGAACAATTGTCAAATGAGTTTAATCAATGTGGATATAAGGAACCTGAAATTCAGAATACTATGAATGAGGTTAACATTTTAAGTGGAACCACTGGCAAACCATATTATTCTGATGATACTACTACTATTAATGACTTAAATCTCAGAACAAACAAAAAACGAATGCATCACAACATTAGAACTCGGGTATTATTGACTTATGCCATTGACACTGATTTAATATGCAACATAATTAAATCTAACTGGAAAATCTTAACCAGTGACAATTCCCCTAAAAGAAATATTGGGGAACAGGCCTACTTTTGCCTTTAAAACAGAGAAGAATATTAAACATCTATTGTGTCATTGGAACAACTTAGCCATTACTGATATAACCACAAGAAAGAGGACCTTCCCCTGCATGAACTGCACTTCCTGTAAACAGATATCAAAGAAATCTTACTTTCAGGATCCCAAGACTGGGAGATCCTACCATTTAGGCACATATGTATATCGTAAAATGAGAAATTTAGTTTATATAGCTTGTTGCCAATCATGTACTTTGTACTATGTGGGAAAGATGAATTGTCTCTTTAAGGAAATGATTTCTAAACACATGTGTGACATTAAGCTCAAAGATCAGAAAAATCCCTTGTATAAACATATCATGAATAATGCCTGTCATACCTTCAAATTTTCTGTGTTTGAGGTTATTAAAGAAGGTACAAGAGGAGGGGACATAACCCTATATACTGAAAATGCTGAAATGAAATGGATTGGATTATTACAGGTAGACAAACTCACCTGGACTGAATACATGTTTGACTCTAAGACCGGCCTTAAGAGGGTGTCATCTTCAAAAAAATGATTGGCCATAAGCTTCCACCTTTGCTGAAGGGTGTTGTCTTAGACTCTAATGTTGATTGGCTATTTCTTATTTTATATATTGAATGGAGAAAGAATGTTTTATAGATCTGATGAAGGACACTTTTTATCTGTCCAAAAGTGCTTATCCTTGTTAATTTTTTAACATACTGATTAAACGTTGAAGTTTATACCATTTTGACCTTTTATGGTATGTGCCATGGTTGAAGAACTGCATTTCATGTTTGGTTTTTATAATATCGAGGGGAGTTTCTTCTGTTTGTGCTTGGTTTGTGTTGCCTGCTTTATATATATATATATATATATATATATATATATATATATATATAGATGTGTGTGTGTGTGTGTGTGTGTGTGTGTGTGTGTGTGTGTTTTCGATCATGTATTGTAGATCTATATATACATATATATATATATATATATATATATATATATATATATATATATATATATATATATATATATATATATATATATATATATATGGTTTCACTTCATATTGCCGAAATGCTGAAATCTCGAATTTCAGCATTTCAACGGCATAAAGCCGAAAGTTTAAAATGTGGAAAGTGCATAATCGTGAATTTGAATATCACAAATTTGCGGTTATGGCTTTACATTATGTGACGCACAGTGTTTACTTTGGATGTTGTTGGATGTAGTGTATGGGTTTCTATGCAGTGTAAGGTATGTGACCATTTTTAAGGGTTTTGGCTGGGTGTTTATGCATGTGTCACTATGTTTTTAAGTTGTTTGTGGGTTAGGGTTACTAGGTTTATGTATGAGTGTGTGATTGTTGGATGTGTTGCTGTTTGTGTATGTGTGATGTGTGTGCGTGTGTGTGTGTGTGTGTGTGTGTGTGTGTGTGTGTGTGTGTGTGTGTGTGTGTGTGTGTGTGTGTGTGTGTGTGTGTGTGTGTGTGTGTGTGTGTGTGTACGTGTGTGTGTGTGCGAGGGACTGTGAAATGTCTGAGTGTGAGTGTTCTGTCTGTTACCGCTTGTGCAATCTCGGAGTTAGTATATATAATTAGGGGGTGTGGGGGTGCAGGTGGGCTTGCCCCCCGGCATTTCTATAGTGTAGGTGTTTGTGTGTTTGGTCTTTTGTTGGTTTGTGTTTGTTTTGTGTCATGGATGTTGTGGTTTGTGTGTGGTGTAGTGTATGCTCTGTGTTTGGTTTTCTGCTTTCGAGTTTTTGATGTTTTGGTGTTCTAAAGGTTTTGGCTTTAAGGTCTTGAAATGCTGAAATTCGAGATTTCAGCATTTCGTGAATATGAAGTGAAACCATATATATATATATATATATATATATATATATATATATATATATATATATATATATATTGCTAGCTTTATATATTTGGAGATAATATTTTACTTTATATGATTTCATACTATTAACTATATTAACAGTATTAAATGCTAAGTTTGCTTTAATTATTCATTCTCTAATCTCATTGTGTTATAATTAGGAAGTAGTGGCATCCGTTTAGTTAGTTGGTAGTTGAATGGGTCAGTTAGTGAGTGATTTGTATGATTTTATCATCAAACCAGGAACTTTTCTTCCTTGATAAGGGGTTTGAATGTTTTACAGTTTGAATTTTCAATTTCAGTCTGATTTTAGTTGTCTGTAACAAAAATCTTTAGTATTTGTTTTTTATTCTTTGCACTAAACCACCATCTACTAGTTTTAAATATGTTTTTCTCTTATATGTCTGTTTATAATTGTCTCTCATTAAACATCAATGGGCTTAATAACCCTATGAAGAGGAGTAGTTTAAATAAATACTTAAATTTACATAAAGCCAGCATAACCTTCTTACAGGAAACACATTTATGAACTGAAGAATCGGATAAATTGTTGTTGGCAAATTACTCAGTTCTGATGAGCTGTCATTTTAAATTGAAAAGAAGAGGCACTATGAAACTTTGGAGAAACTCATTACCTATGCCTAAAGTAGTAAATTCCTTTTCTGATAAAAAATGGTATGTTGGGGTTAGTGGTAGTATAAATAAATAAACAACATTATACTTTTGTGAGTACCTATTGGATACCTGGAATTGGGGCTAAAGTTGCTAAAAAGCTTTTAGATGTTATAACCTTGTGGGGAAATGTGAATTGATAATTGATGAGATTTTAATTGTATTTTCTTTAGTAAGGATACAATAAATGGAAGAAAACCTAGATTGGCCTCAGTTGCTAAACATTTAGAACATTTTGTTGCTGATTTAAATATGCATGAGATATATGATTTAAAGTCAATAAAATCTCTTAACTATACATATTACACATATAGATTTGGCACCTAAACTAATATTGACAAAAGTTTTCACTTCACATGGTTTATATGCTAAAATCAAAGAAGTGTTGATAAAATCATGTCCTTTATATGGTCACAATGCTATTACTTTTACTATTACTTTGAAGCCTAATAATTTTATCCATTGTCAAAGATGTCCTGCTTATATAATAAAAATAAAAGATTTTAAAGGGTGGTATTTGAGGGAAATGAATCAATTGATTGATTTTAATAATAATGGTGAAGTGACAGAGGTTATTTTGTGGGCTGCATTAAAAGTGATCTGTATGGAAGAACCAAAAATTGGTATCTATATAAAAGAAAGGATTGGGATAAAGACTTAAAAACTTTGCAATCTAATATAGATAAATTAATGCTAAATTAAAACCTAAGAATGCGGCTGCAAACTCTGAATTAAAATATTAAATCAGAAATATCTTGAGATACTTTACCATATAATCTCAATAAGTGTTGAAAAATTGAAATTGCAGTCATATTCAATAAATCCAAAAAAGTTTGCATAAATTAGCTATTAGATCTAAGAAAAAATAAATAGAAGTCATATTAAAAAATAACATTTAAACAAGGAGATAAAATTAAAGAAGCACCTGATTTAATATATATTTTAGAATGTTTTAGAAACAATTATGAGAAATGTAATAATAAAAGCATACCATTTGAGAAGAGTAATATAACTTTTAACATTTTAAAAGAAAACATACAATTTAAATTAACCAAAGAACAATTTAGAATTAATAAATCATTTTCTTTTAAAGAATTAAAATATCAAATGAATAAGCTTAATTCAAACAAAGCCCTAGGTCTTTATGGTATAATTCTAGAGTTTTATAAATTAATTCAAATAATATACTACATATTTTATTAAAAGTGTTTGAACAAGTTAAATCTACTTTAATCACCCCTTCTTAGTATTGTTCTCTTGCATCTCCCAACCTTAAACAAGATAAAGATTCTAAACTTCTTCTAGACCCATATCATTGCTAAATGTAGATTACAAAATGTTTATGTCTATTCTCGCAAAAAGATTAAATCTTGTTATGAGAAGAGACTGATGATCAGGCTGGTTTTATTTTCCATAGGAAGGTTCAAGATAATATAATTAGACCTAATACTTTAATTGACACAGCTAATAAAAATAAAAACAACTTATTGATAATAAGTTTTGCTTTAGATAAGGCTTTTGATTCTGTCATTTGGCCTTACTTATTTAAAGTACTCAATGAATGCAATTTTTGCATAGAATGTATAAATCTTATAACAAACTTTTACAGTAACACATTTCCTTTTGTTAAAAGTTTTCCTCTTCTCTCTAGCTCCTTCAAAACCTTAAAAGACACTAAACAGGAATGCCCTTTGTCCTCTGTATTATTTGCTTTAGCTATTGAACCTTTTGCCAACTCCATTAGATCTAATAATAAAATTAATAGATTTTCAATAAATAGTAATTATAATGTAAAATTCAGCTATTCACAGATGATATTTTGATAACCAGTGGGACATTGAATACTCACTGAAATATATAATTATCACAATAGATTACTTGGAAATGTTTCAGGTTTAAAGTTTAATAATTGTAAAACAAAAACTTTACTTCTAAACAAAAAATTACTAAATATTTAAATAACTTTAAGATATTTAATTGGGATAATTCACAAATTGATTAACTTTGGGTTATTATTAGGTCTTCTGTAAATTATTCAAGTTTAACAAACTACCATAATTTAACACATATAGTTACCAAGTTAATTGATAACTAGAATAAATCCATAACTCTTTTTTCACAATGGAAGATTGACTCACTTTGATAAAAGTGGTAATTTTGCCAAAAAATGTATATATATATATTTTTTTTGCACAGTCCTTAACAACTCTTCATTCTAAAAAGTTTTTAAGAAGCTGAACTCTATTCTTTGTAATGTTCTATGGTTCCCTAATATACAAATAATATATTTTGGTTGGCATATTAAATGTTGGCAAGAGGGTGGTACAGGTTTCTAAAATATTGAATTATATGCCAAATCTACTATTCTTAATATAATTTCATTATGGTTGAAGTCTTCATAGCAATCTAATTGAAAATACATCCATGAAAGATTACTTGCCTGTAATAGATATGTTATGGATTCCCATTTGCAATTTGGAATAAATAACTTTTATTGGATTTTGAAAGATTTTTGTATGAATGATAGGAAAAATCCCATTTCTTATCCATTTATGGACTACATTATTCACTATTTTAAAAGTTTCATGAATTGTAATTATATAGTTCAGGATTTACTGTTTTTATTATTCCCTATAACTAATACTAATGGTTGTTTAGAAATATTTAATACAAGTAAAATGTCAGAACTTAAAGAAACAGATTTAATTTTCTAGCATCAATTTGTAAATGGGAACAAAGTATATACTTAAGAACATCTACTTGCTAAATATTGTTCAGAGAAAAAAAAACGGTTAACTATATAAAGCTGTAAAACTATGTAAGGGATGAAATTAAAATCTATATGGATTTTCAAGTAAAACATATCCCTAAGATCTTGGAGTTTTTCTTTAATAAATATAGTAATCTAAGTAGTGATAAAACTTACTTGTCAGTAATATATAGGATTTAAACGGTGGAGTTCTTGTCTTCAGATCCATCTTTTTGGAATTAACTTTCTAAAATCAATAAATTTGATTTCACTGATAGTGATAAAAGTTTAATTCTAAAGTCTGGTGGAAAACTGTCAAGATGGAAAATGTGAATTGTCTGTTCTATATAATTTTACATATATAATAATTTGTCAATATGTAAAAATGTTGCACAATCTGTCCTTTATTCTTTGTACAGCTATACTTATTTCATTGGTCATCAGGTATGTATCTGCTATATTTACTCTACCTAACATTGTATACTTTGTCTAGGTATTAATTGTGGAGCTTTTTCTCCCCAGGCCTCCCCTGAAAAAAAGGACAACCTGTCCAGACTTTCCTAGTAAACAAATGTAAAATAAAATAAAATAAAATAAATTCTCTTTGTTGGAAAATTGATACTTGAAAATGTCTTCATAGAGTTTTTTCAACTCTTCAAAAAACTGAATTAATATATAAAACTGGAAAAAATAATTGTTGGAGATGTATGCAGATTGGCTTCATATGACATTAGAGTGCAAAATGTGTGCACCATTCCGGACTGAATTTAGAAACTTTACTCAAGCATTGTGGATGGATAAATGTCTTATAACTAATTCACTGATCTTGTTTAATGCTGCAATTCCAGACTCTGTCCCTAAACTACAGGTGCCTCTTCTTTGATACATCTTACCCATAGCAAAAAAAGCAGTTATAAAAAATTGGAAATGTAAAACTACTCTACATTTTAGTGAATGTATATGTTTGGCTAAAATGTTTGTAAAAAAGACCTGTCAGCCATAAACATGAAAACATCTAATGTTACACTATAATATAGGTCTTTGTAAAAATTAAGTGAATTACTAGATAAGTATTAATGGTTTGGTGTATTTTATTGTATTTTGTTATGGACCTTTGTAAATAGTTATGACTTTGTTATGTTTCTTGTTATATAAATATGTATGTTTGTTTTAATAAAATTTAATAATTTTTTTTTTCAAAAATAAATAAATGAATAAAAAGAATAGACACACATGTGTAAACCATTGATTTCCACCTACCCTCTAAATCTTCCAACACCTTAAGTGATACTTAAACTCAAGTAATCAGAGGAACAGTTAGGGCTTCCTCTGTGCCTCAGAAATAAGCCTTAACTTGTAAATTGTATTAATTGTCTAAAAACATGTGCATTATTGCAAAACATGCACATTTAAAATATTTAAGACTACCTATACTTAGTATGTACCAAAAGTTAATAAAAAGAAAACATTTATGTTTGTTGACACATAATTATTTTGTTAAGTTTTACTTGTATAGTTTATTCATGCAAAAAGCCACAAATAATTCTGCAAACACTAATTTCAATAGCTATTACATGTATGGAAACCAGTTTCTAATAACATTATACAAAAAAAATAAAGTATGATTATATTTGGTCAGTGTAGTTAATATAGTATCATTAAAAGGAAACATATGTCATATAAATGCACATAATATAGTTATTACCTTTTCAACATTATTTCCCTTACTGGTACTGCAGTCCTTGGGATGAACATGTAATTGCAGAAAGCAAAAAAATTATTTTGTGAAGTATTCATCACAAACAGCTGTTTGTGACTCAGACAATAAAATTCTATGCTTTCCTCCACTGCATGATTAGGGGAGCCAGTCGAATATCAAACGTGTATCTCTTAAATCCATTAACATCTAAGTTTTAAAACAGCAGATTCTTTCTTGTTACCTATGATTTAAGTATCAGATAAGAATTTCTGCAGAGAATAAGTAACAGTTGCTTGAAGGGCAGACAGAAATTTTAAAGTCGTAACCCATTCTAAGTTTGAAAAGATGGCTTTATTGACTAGTTAGGACTGTGTGTATATAAATGTATTTCTCAAGCACTAGCTAGTGGGGTATTCACAAAGTATGATCAACTATTCAAAAAAGCAATGACCATTCCATTTGGAAAATAATATTTGATATCCACAAAACCATAATAAGTAAATAAGCCTTACAGCAATAGAAAGAGGTTGGAAAACCCACTTCAGTGGGTATGTTAAAGCCACTCAAATATTGGTCATTCTGTCTCAGTTAAGCAATTTTTCTAACAGTCTCATGTTCTTTAGCCTAATTGAGCTGATTTCTTTAAATATTTTTTCAGCAACCACAATTCCTTTAATTTTGTTTTAAATTCCAAACTGTAGGATGTGACAAGTATGAGTATCTGAAAAGGTAGCCACATTCGTAGCAGAATTAATTAAAATGAACAATGTATTTCTTCATTTTTATAAGTAGTTTAAAGTCCAAAACATTTTGGTATCTCAAATAATTGAATTTATGCTCAGTTGAAGCCCAAAAAACTAGAATCAAATGACAGGGAGAATCATCACTGTTAAAAAACAGATTACCCTAAATATGGAAATAATTATGGCATATAATAAATATATTATTAGTATCCCAGTTATGGCAACACATAGACTGATCAGAGTAAACACAGAGGATTATAATCGGGACACTGATCCTTACTAACTTATTATAAGACATAGATGCCACAAAATTCACCTTGAGAGTGATGCTAAAGAGGTGAATCTTGGCAACTATGTCAAGAACACATAATAGTAGGTTAGGATTAGCAGCCCAGTTATAATTGTTTGTAGTGCATGGAGCTTTATCTGCTCCATGTACCACTAGTTACAGTAAAAAAGAAAAAAATAATAAGTGTTTTGCTGGCTTTGAAAGCCACAAAGCACTTAGCAAGCACTGTCAGAAAGGCAGTGTAACACAGTCCTTTTTGTTTACACTTACCTTCCATGCCTCTCAGCTGTCCAGATTTTCACAGATTGTCCAGGTGTTTGCCTCGTATGTTTGGTATGCTCCTCATAACGTCCATGGTTTTCAGACAAGTTACTGAGGACTGAATTCATAAAATAATAACATACATTTAAGTTTTGGACTTCAAAATCTTCAGAAAATGTTGGTGAACACACGTCCTGTTATTCTTGTAACTTTATAAGTTTATAACAGGACAAATGACAACAAATCTCTAATGACATTTCATTTGTTTAAGGTTTCTGGTCATAAACTGTGTGTATTTATTACAATGTAAGGAATTACAGTGAACATTACCATGACAGCAAGTAAAAACAGAACACACAAAAAAAAGTGTCATAACACAGCCCCAACCACATTTTTTTATGATCCTCTAGCATATCATACAGTAAGAAATGTTATGTAAGTCCCCGTGTCCTATAAAGCTCTACAGTGTCAATAAAACAATTACAGTAATACATAACTTTTTGGGTGAAGCATGCAATATAGAGCATTATTATTTGGAAAATAAGTAATGCCTGTGAGCAATCAATGGCATAATCAGCATTTGCATCTTGCCAGACATGAACACATATTAGGACAGATAGCAGAAAGGAGCATATCAGCTACTGCCACCACAGCAATAAGCTACTGTTCGTATCATAAAGAACATCCTTGAAGGGTTTACAGCACTTTCAAATTGTAATGGGGATGGATCTCCTATTTTAGCTCATGAGGCCTTAAAATGTGGCCCTCTGACTATGCCATAATTGCTTTATTTGCCTAAGCCACTCCTGTCTGACACAGTTATCTGACAGACAGATGTTACCAGATTTGAACCCTTAATTATTATACTACATACTCTACAGAGCTGTGTAATGACTGTGTCTGCGACAAGAAATAGCAGTGGAGCTTGTCACAATTAACTGAAATTAATGTGTGAAGTAAGAAAGGAGTTTTTATGAAAATTAGTACAATATTAATTTGTCAGAATGATGAAAAGTAGTTACTTCTGTTAATGTTCCCACAATTGTGAGCAGTCCAATATCAGTATTTCTTGGCCAAGGAAGCTTTGTTCATTATTTTGTACACACACTCTCCTAGAATTGAATCAAACTCTATTTGTGTAGATATGCTGTACAAGTCAATATGCAATGCATGTGCCTGCCACAGATGCACTCATACAATGGCATTCCCAGAACAATTGTTTCACTACCATTAAATCACAAAATGTGTTTATATTTGTTTATCCAGGGTAAAAAATGGATAATAATAACTTGATAGGATGGTGTTTCTGTAACATCAGTGCATCCATATAATGTTGTCTATTGCTGGAATTGAACAGCAAGCTATGCAAGTCTACTGACTAATGAGATGGGTGTGGATCACATGTGTCACAGTGGAAGTCAATACAACTGTGAGACTCCACTTATGTAAAGTCATTGCAACATATGATTGCATTGCAATCAATTTGTATGACATAATGGTGGCTTCTCCCACTGTAATTGCATAGATTATAACAGTTGTAAATGTTCTACTGTGGTAGTGGTGCTGCGGTAGCATTGTCACCTCACAGCAAGACGTTGTCCCATTTGATTCTCAGCTAGAGCATCTTCTGTGTGGAGGCATGCGTGAATGGGCGTGTCTTCGTTGAAGGTTGTGCATCAGAGCTGGTAACTTGGCACGTAAAAATCCACTACCAAACATTAGCGGACCGGAGTTCCGCTGTGGCGACCCCTAACCGGGATAAGCCAAAAGACACAACAACATAACAGTTGTAGATGTTATTCATGCATAACAGCATAAGAACACACAATGCTTACAGTCATTCATTACGAGTTTTGGACACATGACTATGTGAGGACAGAAGCTACATGATTTTGTGAAGAATGAACACTCTACAGTAAAATTATTGCTATAATTGTGTGATATTTGAGTATCTGAAGGCATTACA
Organism: Protopterus annectens; assembly: GCF_019279795.1. NCBI lineage: Eukaryota > Metazoa > Chordata > Ceratodontiformes > Protopteridae > Protopterus > Protopterus annectens. Next base: position 191,234,254 of record NC_056732.1, read on the forward strand.
TTATATTATTGTTGCAAGGAATACGTGTGCCTGTAATTTGTTTAAAATACTGTTGCTATATGTCTATTTGTCACACCACATGACATGTTATATATTCATCACTGTGACAGTAGAATGGCAATCATGCACAGTGTATTGACAATCAGCAATATACAGAACATTGTCATATTTCATCATGCCACAGAAGAAGCCTTAGTACTTCTCTTAAAGAATAAAATGTCATCAAATGACATACATCATCAGTATCACATGAAGCATTTGTGTGTGAAAAATGAGCAGAAGTTGTTTTAAGAAGGATTTCCAGCTATACATGTACACAACATAAAGGTGGGTGGCAACATTGTTACCTACAAGCACATTCACGGTTATACTGACACAAGTTAGGTTAAGGAGGAATGGTTGGATTTGAACTGACTACATAAGATCACAATGTACAAAACATTGCCTGAATCGCAAGTGCTATATGAGATATTAGTTTGTAACTGTGACACTGCACATATGAATGGATCACATCATCACTGTGTAACAGGGGGACAGTTCTGCTGAAAGGGAAAGGAAGTGATGGAAGAGCCCAATAATACTGTACAACTACACGTCATATATGTATTTGAAGCCTTTTACACACAGCATGACAGAGAAAACCAAACTCACATTAGTCAATCAGTGTTGGACACAAACCACCTACTTATCTAGTTACATAGTCTAGTGAGCATTGTTGTATCATCTGCCAGCAACACAGGATAAGTTATATCGCATCAGGTTTGAAAGCATAATTTAATCACTGTGTTTCCAAAACTGAATTTTGCCTGAGTATAATAGATATTTATAGGGTAGCCCTCTGCCAGTGAAAATATGTCTCCTACATGGAGGTTGGCACAAGGGGTGTTCTCTCAGAGCCAGTTGTACTTGGCACTGCACACATGCCTGCACACACACACACACACACACACACACACACACACACACACACACACACACACACACACACACATGCACACTCAGACATACACACATTCTTCCACACATACAGGCAGACACAGACATACACACACGCACACACACACACACACACACACACACACACACACACACACACACACACACACACACACACACACACACACACACACACATTCACCACTGTGAGATTTGAACTTCCTACTTAGCTAGTTACACAGTCTAGTGAACACTGTATAAATTGCAAGCAACACAGGAAAAGTCAGACATTAAAAATGTGAAAATGGGTATTTGAAAATATCAATACATAAAGTTGTGAAAATGCACATTTGTAAATATTAATACATCAGTGTTTTCAATAACAGCTTGAGGGAATCTTAACTTTTATGGCAAATGCATTTGTTTGTACAGGCTACCATAACAGCACTGTGCTTATCCCATGTAACTGGATCTACTTCAGATGATCAAAGTTTTAAAACTTTGAATTTCATATAGCCGAGACCATATCATTGAAGTTTCAAAACTTCAAACACCTGAAATAAAAACAACAAAAAAATTTCCTGGAAGTTTTTGCCTGCAACCCCCCCCCCCCACTATTGAAATATACCAACTCCGCGATCGCACTACAGTGAGGAAAATGGAATATGTCCCATTCTATGCTATATAGAGATCTCCATTCAAAGTTTTAAAACTTTGATCATCTGAAGGGAGCTCATCTAATTACATACTGCTGTGATTACATCTATATACTTTATTTTATTTATTTATTTTACATTTGTTGACCGGGCTAGTCCAGCTGGATATATGTCCATTTTCAGTGGAGGCCCGGGGAGAAAAGCTCCAACGAAATTTACAAATAATGTACAGTAGTGGTCCAAACAAGTTAAAATTCTTAAAACATTAAGACAGAACATAAAATCTTTGGAGAGAGGCAAGTTAAAACAAAGTTGTCACATATATTTGCTATACAGATTCTAAGATATAAGTTTCTAATATGGAAAAATTAGAAAAAAGTAGTAAAAATATATATTTTTTTTTTTTATCTGTCTAGTGTGTTATGTGAGGAGGAGTTTAGGAGGGAAGGATACAAGACAGGTTAGTCTGGGTTGTTACAGGAGCAAAGCCAGTGCTTGTTAAGATGTGTCTTTAGCTGTTTTTTAAAGAGTGGAGGACTAGACAAAGATGAGATATCAGATGGTAGTTTGTTCCATATATGTCCAACAGAGTTAGAAAAAAGGCTATTGCCAGCAGAGTTATTGGGTATGGTAGTATTAACCAGTAGTTTGTTTGCAGAGCGTAGCTGTTTCAAGTTATTATATGGTGTAATGAGGTTGAGAGAACAGGTGTTTTAGCAGGCTGATAAAGAATTTTGTGAGCAGTTAAGAGCTGTTGATAAGTCAGCCTGTTAGGAAGTTCCAGCCAGCCTAGTTGTTTTAGGTTATGACAGTGATGGGTTCTGAAGAGAGATCCTGTGGCAAATCGGGCAATATTATGGTAGGATGTGCTAAGTTTCTTGAGGTTATATTTCGAGAGATTGGTATAAATAGTGGAAGCATATAAAAGGGTAGAGATAAGGTGAGAACTGGCTAAGGTGGTCCGAGCTTCAGGTGTAAGGAATGATTTGATTCTATAGAAGGAACCAATCTTTTTGTTTATTGTTTTTATTGTGTTGTTTATATGAGAATCAAAATTGAGATTGTTGTCAATAGTTACTCCTAGTAGTTTTGTAGTAGCATCAGGAGAAATCAGGGTGTTATCAGAGGAAGTAATTGAGAAGTTAAGAGAGCTTGATTTGTGTAGGTGTAGAGAACAATAGCAACTTTGTTTTCTTTGGGTTAAGGAGAAGGCAACGGTCAGAGAACCAGTGTTCAACAGTGGAAAAAGCTTTTTGGGTAAGTGACTGGAGTTCAGTCTGAGAGGAAGCAATGCAGATTATCGTGGAATTGTCTGCATATTGTATGCAAGTAGTGTTTGGAATAGCTGACTGTAGGTCATTAATAAATATAGAAAATAGGAGTGGGCCAAGTATAGACCCTTGAGGTACTCCTAAAGAGATAGGAAGGAGAGTCGATAGTGAGTTTTTCCAAAGTACTGCCTGCTGACGATGTTCTAGGTAAGATGTAAACCAGGATAAGGAAGATGGATGAATTGAGAGAGATTGTAGTATGTGCAGAAGGAGTTTGTGATTTACCATGTCGAAAGCTTTTGAAAGATCAATGAAGATGGAAGATGATAGGTTAGTGTTGTTACGGTTATGATTGATAGTGTTGGTAAAGGAGAGTAATGCAGTAGTGGTACTGTGAGAAGGTCTAAAACCATGTTGACTGTTAGCAAGTAGGTTGTTATGGAGAAGGTGGTTAAGGAGTTGTTTATGGATGCACTTTTCCATAATTTTGGCTATAGGTGATAGCGATGCTATGGGACGAAAATTGGAGAAGTCATTAGAATTGCCCCCTTTGTGTAGTGGGATGATGTGAGATATTTTCCAGATGGAAGGGAAGATTCCATCCTTTATAGATCTATTAATCAGGATTGAGATGGGGTAGGCAATAGCATCTGCAGAAATTCTGCAGGAAGTTTGTCTGCAGAGGGTGTGGTGGGTCTAAGTTTCTGGAGTAGGGATAGGATAAATGAGGTAGGTACAGGTTGCAGGGAAAGGGGAAGAAAATTATATGGAGCAGGAGAGGGTAATTTAGAGATGTCAGGAGGTAAGTGATTTGCTAGAGTTTGGATGGTATTGGTGAAGAAAGAATTGAAGTCATTAGCTATTTGTTTAGGATTGTCTGGATTAGAGTCCTGAGGATTTGGAGTACGTGACTGACCTGGGGATAGAAGATTATTAATACTAGCCCAGTTATTTATGTACATTGTATTACTGTGAGTGGCATGTACCTGTTTCACAGTATGGTGCTTTTCAATGGCAATCACAATTGTAAAACAGTGGCTTCTCAAGCAAGCATTCATGACAGTTCATCCAGGGATGCTTGTTTGAAAATAGTAACCTTTTATTGTGTCGCTGTCAGCTGTATCAGGTCATGCTTTGACAATGTGAATTGACAATACAAAACAACCACTTCCAGAACATGAGAATGCACTGTTGAATAACAATGATGGATTATGTCTGAAAAGGTTACACACCATTGTAACAAAGTTGCAAGTGTAACCATTGAAGTGCAGACATACAGTAACAGACTGAATTAATTGAGTCAACATCAGTGCGAAATTCAGATACCACGGTTTCAAAGTTCCATTAACATATATAAAAATTGTTCAGATTACTCACATAATTCTTTGTTGTAATTTTTTAAACTCTCTCTCTGAAGTGCACCACTGGCAAGCTCATTAGTGTGGCTGATGACAAAGTATTGGCGCATGCATAATCATATCTTGAAGTGCTGAATTTCGAATGGGAATTTGCAGTAGTCTATGTTGGTCTGTGCTAACATTCCTGAAAATAAGCAGTATAGACATAGAAACATGTCTGAATCTGATAGAAAACAGAATTATTTAATTAATTAGTGTTATGGTTATGTTTCATGTGTCACGACTTACACATTTATCATGACAATTGCATTCCATCCTTCATATTATATGTATGATACAGCGTTAATATGAAAGACATGAGGGACCAAGGATGTTATTGCCAAAGGAAACATATCTTACAGAAACAGTATTGAATCAAAGAGATTTATTTGCTGACACAGAAGTGGTGGAAAAAAAGGAACATATGGAGACTGGGATACTCATACATACATACATACATACAAAGAGATTAGGTTATGGTTTATTTCTGCACATATTTGTGTTGTATTAAAATAAATTAACAAAATCAAATCTATGGCTTGTCCTAATGCCTCCATTTGTTAATAATTCTCAAGATATTCTCAAGGGTAGAGATGCCAAGAACAAACAATAGCATGCAGAAATATGTACATCATTTGAAATTATGTATGCTTCTGATATATTGCTGTGTACAATACAGTGTTTCCAATATGGATGAAAACAGTGTAGAAGAGTGGAAATATGTTGAGGACATGAAAAGGATACTGTTGTTTAACAAAATATGCATCACACAGTTACTCACATACTATTAGTATGTGGAAACATTAAACAAATGTATGACATATGTCTGGATTCAAACCCTTGTCAGTATAAAATAAAATGTACAGACTGGAAGAATATCTCAATTAAACACATAAGAACTCAAGAAATTGTAAGTTTAACTGGCACATTTGAGGGGACATTGAAGCAAAGGGAAAATGTGGTATCAGTCTTTATAACAGTAAGGACAGGTATACCATAAGGTGTATATGACAGCTATCAGCCTAATACATGTGTTACACGAGCTGTCTCAAAATAGTACTATCAATCTGATTTTTCTTTGGCACAGCATGGCTAAGCACATTTGCACAAGTGAACTGGACTACCGCAGCTAAAATTAAAATCCTCAGCTTTTGCCAAAAGAAATGGAATGACAATTAACATCAGACAGCATTGGTGTACATTAGCAAACTCTGAGCAAAACTAAGGACAGCAAATTGGAAAGGGAGACTGGGAGATAGAATAGAGACATGGGAAAAGATGTGCTTAAGGCCTATTTCTGCACATCTTTTGTTGTTTTCCTTTTCAATTTGGCATTATAATTATTCAGTCATGATCCATACAAGACCATGTTCCCAATAGGGAGCATACTAATACAGCAACAAGACAATGATGTGTTAATAAAATGTGCACCCAACACTTACACACAAAGAATTCATATAAAATGTTCAACAACACCTTGCCATACATCTGGATTTGAAACTTGACAGTATTCCAAAACAAATCTACTGACATGAGTATTCTCTAACCACACCACATAGGAACACAAACTTCAAATCTGACAACAAATTGAAGAAACTGAGAATGTATGCATTTGTCTTCACAGTGCTCATGACAATTGTAAAATCCCATAATGAGGCTAAGCACAGTAGTGTGAGGGGCACCAAAGTAGTCCAGGTGATGGCAGGTTTTGCAGTAAGAAGTGAAATGCCATTCACTGTCACTCAGCACTGGTGTATAATTTCAAGTTCATGCAAATGTTCAAGACAAATAGTGAATATGTTTTGATGGACTATTTCTGGGTATGTGTGTTGTGTATTATTCTATTTTTTGACCAGATTAAATATGCGGAAAAAGGCATTGATAGGACAGTTATGAAAATGGGGGCAAGCAGAGGGTAGGACATAGGGGAAAGAATAAAATAGTTTGTAGGATGGTGGTGGGAGAGCACCATGACTTTCCATTTCTTCACACCATAAATGCAGAATTGTACACACAAATTTATGACTTTGGAGAGTCACCACACCATGGATGTGTGGACAATGTATAGCCAACTGGACCAAATCAACTGTGTCAAGCTGATACATCAGTGAAGTGGAGACCTATGTATGGTGCATAATATTCCTTATTGAACAAGTGCCTTTTTTGATAGAAAGGAATGCTAGGGAAGGGACTTAGGAATTAGAGAGTCAAATAGTTAGGACAGGTTATATAGCATGCACAGACATACAGGACATACAAGATAGACAGTGATGGTAATGGTGATGGACGTAAAAGATTTGGGGCATCATGACTTGGGATAGGTAGGGAACATTGGAGGTGCATCCTTATCCAGCTTGAGAACAGTGAGACTCTAGTCCTCACCCTCAGAACTGCCATCACTGACTCCTGTGTTGGTTTCCTGAGTCAGCACCAGACATGACATTGATTTGGAAACATGACACATGACATTTTTAACCCTGTCAATTTAGGCACCAAGGCACTTCTACATCTCCAGATGGCTGTCAAAATCATAAACTCCAATAATACTGCTCCCAGGGTGTACAACTGCAGCAGTAGCTGGACCAGAAATGCCAGACGCAGGTGGAACAGGTAGGGAAGGAGTTGTGGAGGAAACATTGACCAACTGTGTTCCAGATGTGCTGGGTGTCTGTGTTGCCTGGATTGGTGTCACCTCTGCCATCTGTGGATAAATGCTTTCAAAGCTAAAAATTGTGTTTGCAAAAAATTGAATTGTTAATGTCATAAAGTACTGCAGTTAATATTTTATATATATTATCCTTTAAAAATATAATGTCTGCTTCTAGGTATGGAACCCATACACATTAAGCTATTGCAACAAGCATGTATGCTTGATATAAAAGTTTATGTATGCCTGGTCAACATGATATTCAGTGCTGGACTAAAAATACTTCTCTACCTTGCATTTAAACTTGATATGTAGTTATCGTGTGCCTCTTTGAGGCAAGTTAGTCTTTCCTGATGTGCTTTCACAGTGTTCTGCCATCGCTTCTGAAGCTGTATAGTAGAGGAAAGTAAAAGGATATAAAAGCATAATGACCTACTATCTTAGCTCTTTAATCAATGAAATATCATAAACTATTGACAGGCCAGTATACTTACACAACTGAGGGGGTGTTTGCAGTCTTATAGTCATTCTCCCATCAGCTCAGGAGTTCCTAGTTATGCATTGCTGTCGTGACAACATTGCTACGCAATGCATGGAATGCCAGTTGCATTGGATGCAGCTTTGGCCAAGAGATTCCAAGCTTCAGTCTTATATTGAGACCCAATATAATTCACCTGCAACATCCTCTAGCTGTAGTGCTTTATGACCAGTGCCACAAGAATCCTGTACTCCTCACCACCCCATCTTTTTGCTTTAACTGGAACACTATCCCTATCTCTGCCAAGCATGTCTGCAGAAGTCAAGCTAGAAATATGTATTTAAAATGGTGTCTCATTCAGATCTCATATGTATCAGCTTAATCACAATGATCCACAGCCTTGCCAGCTACATTTGTGCAACTGAAAGCACAACAATGGCTCAGCTGGCTCATTGGCACTAATTAAATCAAAAAGCACAGGAGGTGTGAAATATGGCAGGGAGACTTGGCCATGTGTGATGTTCAGTCTATTGGCAGTTCTTCCAATGTTAAACTCTGAAATGTTTTATGTTTTTTTTTAATAATCATTGTTGGTTGGAGGAAAAAATGTATGACTTATGGCATATTGGGCTGTTGGGGCATACACACTCATAAGATTGAATACATCCACCTGGGAATAGAACCCAGGAGATAAAGAAGGATAAAATGTCAGCCTTTGCTTTTTAACTGTCAGTACCACAGGAGAACTTAGTTTTTAACATGGAAATTACAGATCTACTAATTTAAGAATGAATGGAGCTATACTTAAGAGATGGCTATATGTGAATATGTAACTTTAAGTAGTCATAGGAATATTTCTATGCAAAAGGCTGTATGTGTGGTTGTAAATACATTCCAGATGTCTGCAGTTGCATGATCTCATTAAATCATGTTGAGGTATGCTATATACATAGACACCTCACTGAAATACTGTCCTAAACACATACTTATTATAAGTGATGAATCATAATTATAACAAAGCTATTATACACATCATACCTATGCAACTGCATTTTAAATTAAATGTCATCATTGTTTTGTTAGACATACTTTGCACACATTATATTGGCCTTATATAGCAAACACTGATGATACATCTATTGTAATAAATTTAGTTATGATACTCATTTGCATTTAGTGTTACAATCTTATTCAAAGTATTGAGGTAAATGGCATTCTGACCCCCTCTCTTAAAGCACCTGTAAACTGGATTAAAACTGTGCATCACATGGCTTCTTTCTCTAAGATCACTGCACTTCCACCTTGTGCCACAGAAAAAGTAAGCTGTCAGATGTATTGTCTTCACTCAGTACTATCCAGACTGCTGTCAACTGTGCAACAGTGCCAGGCTTGTTTGCACTACAGAAGGTAGCCCTAACTAAAATTTTCACTTTTTCCTTCAGCAGTGAACTGTGTTTGTGTGCTGCCGAGTAGAGTGCGAATGCAAAAGGCAATAAAAAATAACTTGTATTGCAAAGTAACACAATTAAAGGATATACCTAGCAAGGAATGCAACACTTATAGTATTAACATGACACATTCATCTTTGTCACATCTGCTTGCCATTTCACAATTAGCATTTAGGTTAGATGTCATCAGGCCTTAATGCAATCACAATTGTTCTAGAAAGGGACACACAGAAAATAACATGAGGTCATTATTGGCACAGTATATACAATACCTCATGGCATAAAGGTTTACAATATCATGTATTACTGTCATGATGAATAATTGTGAGATATGTATAAGTTCTCCAGCATACATGACACATAAGCCAACATTACTCACATTACTGCTTTTGTGTTATCACACTTTATGAAATGTCATATGTTACAACATCCATAGCACATACTGTTATTAATAATAATAATAAGAGGTGAGTTTACAATAATACTTTTGTAACAGCAATTCATATGGACTGCATATAAGATTTCTAGCATGTATCACAGACATCAGCCTATTCATTTCATATACAACATTGGGTGTCAGTATTTATTCTGAATTCAGTCATAAATATAATTTGTAAACTGCATTTGAACTATGTAATATGTGGCATATTTCTCTAAGCTTACCTCACTTACACTGTTTGCCACAAAGAGTATAGTGTGACAGATGGAATTCCTTCACTCTGTACTGTCCATTGTGATGATGAAAGAGCATCAATGCTAGTTTCAATTGTGCTTCTTATAGCATTCCAAGTTAAATTTGTCATTGTTTTTACCTTAGGAAGTGAAGTATCATTGTTGGGCCATCTACAGACCCTTACAATTACAGGCCTCTACATCTCACTAATCTTGTATGCAAAACTATGGAAAGAATGATCATAGAAATGATCAATAATGACAAAGGAAACTTCCAAGCATTGGATCCAACCCACTTTGGTTTTGTCTACAGGAGGTCATACCTGTTCAACCTGGTGAACTTCTTTGAGATGGTTAACAAAGCAATGGATGAAGGAAAAACAGTTCACACTACATACCTTGACCTGAGAAAGGCATTTCACACAATACTCCAGTTCAAGCATTTTTGACAAACTCAAGAGGTTAGGTATAAATCATTATGTAATGTGGTGGATAGACAGCTGTCTCACATATAGTATCCCAGAAGCTAGAATTAAAGAGTCTGCCTCTGTGAAGATGCCAGTCACAAGCAGACTCCCTCAGGGATCGATCTTGGAACCACTCCTTTTTGGCATTATTTTCCCTGAAGTCAAGACCAATGTCAAGGGCCTCTGGCTGACTAAATTTGCAGATTATTGCAAATTAGGAGCAGTCAGAAATCCTTATCTGACACTAATGTTCTATAGGAAGGGCTGACATAGACAAATTACTTGTCAGAGCCATGGCCTAAAATTAAATGCCAAGAAATGCATAATAGTATCCTTCAGGAAGTCTTCTACCTCAGGTAAATATTACATTGAAAACACACTCCTAAGAGCTGACCGAGTAGCCAGGGACTTGGGGGGACACATAGACAGTAATCTAGACTTTGACTATCACATCAACAGCAGTGAGGAAATCATTCTATGTTGTGTAACCTATAATCAATTGTATGGCATCTAGCTCCAAGAAGGTAATTGTTCTAGTGTATTCAGCATTAATCAGACCTGTCACTGCACACAATTCCTCCTTTGATATGTACCTAACCAGGCATATCCAACAACTGAAACATCCATAAAGTTTACTCACTAAAGCAATACATGCACAATACACATACAAATAAGGTGTCCTATGTAGACTGCCTCAAAGTCTTATCCATATATTCTGTTTCCTACAGGCTGTTGAGGAAGATGTATCCCTTGCATACAAAGCCTTGTCAGACCCCCACCCAGATATACTTCCTGCATATCCACAAAACAATCAACACCAGAATAACCCATTTTAAAGACTTAAACCTTGCCTGTGAAATATACAGGACCTGCTGGAGAGATAGGTATGTATCCCAGAGACTACTCTTCTCTAGAACAAGCTACCCATTCATGTGAAGCAGAGTTCCTCCTAAGGTCAAGGACTGTTAATGAGCTTATTCCAGTATTCCTGGGTTTGATTCTGTCAGTCTAACATCTGTTTGTGTTTGTTCTAGTTTCCCTCCCTCCCTATTGGTATCCTGTTCTTATACTTGGTGGCTTTGGAGTTGACTGCCCCTACTGCAAATTTGATCTGGGACACTCCTTCCAGTCTAGTGTCATTAGTTCATTCTACATAATACAGAAAGAACATTTGAGAAGGCCAACCCACTTAGTTTCTTAACCTTTAATTCTCTTCTGCTCCTCCTTTTTCCCTTTCCACTTTACTAAAAAAAAAAAAAAGAAGAAAAAAACTTTGCTAGAATTTCCCTGTGTTCTGACTGAGTGTGCTTCTCAGCTAATAAGTATATTTTTTGGCACTTTTTAACTGTTCAGAGTTGAATAAAACAATAATTGAATTCATTCCAGAATGCATTTTGAATAAATTGTATTTATTTAAACTGTATTTGTTTTAATACTGATACAAACTCAAGTGTGCTAGCTTGCACTGTACTTGAATTGTTTTTATGCTGTTTTAGCTGCTTTTCTGTAAAAACAAATTCTAAATTATAAGCTTCTTTTCCATCCTTTCCTGTAACTAGTCTAGTCCAGATACAGATTTGTTGTATCTGGGACTGTTTGTAAGCTTCTGAGCCCCCCAAGCCTTTCTGTGTTGGAGGGAAGCCTTATAGCTTATCAGAGAGAGTGGTACGCACTAGGTAGCCTATCTACCACAAGAGGAGAGGTTTCTGGCCCAGATGTAGTATATTGGCCATTTGGCCAGATTTTCCATTTCTTTCAACTTTCTGGTTTAAAAGCCAGCGTTTGTGCTTTTCCCATCTTTCCTGTAACTAGTCTAGTCCAAATACAGATTTGCTGTATCCAGAACTGTTTGTAAGCTTCTGAGCAGTGCCAAAGTCTGCTCTTCAATTTTTCCCTTAGATCTATTAGTTCTCTCCTCTCCTGCACTTTTACTAGCTTATTAGTCTAGCACTTTACTAAACTTCTTGTAGCAATTATTGTAGCACACAAAAAACATTCTACAAAGGAACAGCTTCAGTACTTATTATTAATGCCCACCCCTCCAGGCATGTCTAAATGTCAGTTCCTTGTGCTTTCTCCTATTAACTTGATGAACTTGGGCATCCTGAAGCAATGTAGCACTGCCTCATGTACACTGACAACTCTCTCCTTTTACCTTCCAACACTCAGATTTGTGAGAGATGCACTTATATAGCCAAATTGGAGGCCACACACTCATAAGCTAAGGCCAGAATAGCTGGTCAAGAGGAGAAGGTCAATAGTTGCACCACACAACATGGAACACATAGTCCTCCAGATCACACACCAGCACTGCCTTCACATAAAAACACAAACTACACACCCACCTTCACAGAGGCTCTCAATAAAATCTACACTAACAGCAGAGACCTCCAAGGCAGAAACTCACTTGACCACCACAACACAACACTAATCATGAGACACATAACTCTTCTAAACAGTGTGCCACTCAACCAAAGCCCTAAGGCAAAACATCATGCCCAACACACTAGTCATAGGTGATTCGAGGCACACTGATGTCCCACTCACTAGGTTGAATAAGGAGAAAGTAACAGTCAGCTGCCTGTCAGGCACCAGGATGTGCCACATAATGCATGCACTCAGGTCCCTCAACAACAGGTACAAATGTGACTCTGTCATTGTAGGAGTGGGTGTGAATGACCTGAGATGTACCTCCCTGGACTACATGAAAAGAGACATGGAGGAGCCGTCGGATTATGTAGCCTAGGCAGGTATGAACCTAGCCCTCAGAAGCATCCTACCATCACCCAGAATGATATCACAGTACAAGCAGAAAATGATTGATTTCATCAATTGGCTAAGTTTCTGGTGTCATTCTAAGGGGATCCAGTATCTGTCTGCCTGGGATGACATGATTGACAGACCTCTATGCTTTGCCAGAGATGGCCTGCATCTGTCACCCCTGGGCTTCTGGATACTGGCCAATGCTCTTGCCACCCCTACAGTGCCTTTTTTAGGTGGTGTTTCAAAGATCAAATTGCCACCATAACAGCTACAAAAAATGCACTCTGAGGGTCATGCTGCTCAACATTAGACATCTAAATCTCAAAATGCACTCACTCGAAGCACTCCTTAAAATTGAGAACATCGACATTTGTGCCATAACAGAGACCTGGTTCAAGACACCCGTGCACTACCAGGCTATAACTCATTCCACACCTTTCGGCCCCAGAACTTGGACAGAAGCTCAAAAGGTGGTGGTGTTTCCATATTCATAAAGGATGCACACATCTCCATACTGGTAGCCCAACATAACACATCTGAGATACTTCAGGTGCAGCTAACATTGGGTAAAACAGTGATTCATGCCGTAGCCTGCTATAGATCCCCAACCATGTCCCAAGACTCATACTCCATGTTCCTAAGCACCCTGGAGAATATTAGGGTCCAACCTAACACTCTCATACTGAGTGACTTTAACTATCCCTCTATTAACTGGGAAAACTACTCATGTACCAATACACTTGCCCAACGTCACCTGGTATTCATTAATTCCAATGCCCTAGACCAGTTTGTTCTTACCCCCGTTAGAGGTAGCAACATCCTTGAACTGGTCATAAATAACATGGGTGACTGTTGCCCTACACCAGTAGTCAACTCTTCCCTGGTTAGATCCGACCACAAACTAATCACCTTGGAAATCCATACCCCCCCACACACACACACACAAAGGTAACCACCATGAAAATCTTCTGCAAAGCTAACTTTGGACTCCTATAAACAGAGGTGGATAACTTCATGACACCCATGCAAATAAAGATCAGTTGCATGACTGCTGAATTATACACCAATGCAATGCACGAACAAGTACACAAATGCATGGATCTCACCATATCCAATAGAACCAAGATGCTCTCCTCCAAAAAAGGAAGCCAATCTGGTGGTCCCCTGCCATAAACAAGCTCTACAACAGAAGAAGGAAACTGATGTGGAATAAGGTGAAGTTCCCAAGACTGGAAAAACACCCTTATCAGCCTCAACAAAAAGTTGAGATCCCCTCATCAAATCCTCTAAACTTAGCTATGAAAATAGAATTGCAGCAGATAGTAAAGACATCCATAAGGCCTTCTATAGTTATGTAAAGTATCTCCATTTTTTTGGAGATTTGCTCTGAGCTACTGCACAATGGTACCTCCTATACTGAGGCAACAGATATTGCCAATATACTGGCCGATAGATTCATTGCCAACTTTACCCCCCCCCCCCAGGGACCAGTCACAATACCAGTAGATTGCCAGGCACCCAGTATTACTGCTGCACAGGTTACAATAGCACTGTCCAAGGCCAAGAATACACTTTCTATGGGACCTGACAATATCCCTGGCTGTGCTCTACATGAACTACAGAGTGAACTGGCACCTCACATGTGTGCCCAGTTCAATCACTGCCTCACCTCAGGCTTCATCCCTAACAAATGGCGCACTGCTACAGTCATCCCTCTCCACAAAGGAGGAGCAACTACAGACCCTAGGAATTATTGCCCCATTAGCCTGGGTCTAATATGCAAAGCTATGGAATGCATCATTATGGACCTAATAAACAAGGATATAGGGAATCTCCAAACTCTGGATCCCACACAGTTTGGTTTTGTGAGGGGTAGATCATGCCTACTCAACTTGGTTAACTTCTTTGAGTCAGTCACCAGTGCTGTGGATGAAGGCAAGGTGGTTCATACAGCCTATCTTGATCTGGCCAACGCCTTTGATACCATTCCCTACTCAGGAATCATAGAAAAACTCACTAAGCTGGGTATCAACCCCTATATCACTAGGTGGTTTGCAAACTGGCTCACAGGTAGAACCCACAGTGTGAAAGTAGCTGACTCCAAGTCAGACTGCCGACTAGTCATGAGTGGAGCCCCACAGGGTACGGTCCTGGTATCTACTTTTCTGAAGTCCAGGTCAACATGAAGGGACTCTGGCTGACAAAGTTTGCAGATGTTTGCAAGTTAGAAGCTATTATTAACTCCCCGAGTGATGTTATCATCTTACAGAAAGGCCTCACTAAGACCAACGACTGGTGTCAAAACCATGGCCTTTAGCTCAATGCCAAAAAATGTGTCATCAGCCCCTTTGGGAAAAACACAGTTCCCATGAATTACCACAATGATGGTAGTCCACTGAACACAGAAGGTGTTATAGGAGATCTGGTAACACAGGTTGACAGCGACCTCTCTTTTGACACCACATTGCCACTGTGGACAGAAAGTCCTTCTATGTGGCACATCTCATTACTAAGGGTTTTGCATCCAGGAAGAAAGAGGTCATTGTCTCCCTCTACTCTTCCCTCATTAGGCCAATCATTGAGTACAATGCCCCATTTGGCATGTACCTCACTAAACACCTGCAACAACTGGAGAGGCCACAAAAGTACCTCACAAAGAGGATTATATGCCTTAAACATTTGTCCTCTATAGACAGACTAAAAAAACTGCAACTATTCTCTGTCTCATATCTATTACTTAAAGGCAATCTCTGCTTGACTTACAAAGCCATGTCTGATCCATTTCTGTTAGAAATGCTACATCTAAAGAAATCCCAATCCCTCTGCACCACGTGCTCCAGAGACCTCAACCTCATTACCACAATCAACAGAACATGCTGGAGGGACAGGTTCATAACCCAGAGACTGCCCATACTATGGAATAGAATTTCCGTACATGTCAAGCACAACACCTCACTGGCCCTCTTCAAGAGAAATCTTAATGAGTGGATGGGGAAATAGAAAATTCACCCCAGGGACTCCATTGGCTTTACTCGACAGAGGCACTGGGAACTAAGGTTGGATGGCACGATGCCAGGGGAATCCTGTGGGCTAGGCTTGTAAAGGCTCCAGGGCCATTAGGCTAGTACACACCTATGAACCGAAGTGTAACTTGGAAAATTGGATAGGGAACAGGAAATTCATCCCTGGTTTGGCAACTGTATCTGTAAAGGACACAGGCAGACAGTAAATGGTTCATCTTTTAGGCCCCTGCTTGTGAATGTTTCATCTCTCAAGCCCATGCTTACACTTATCAAAGGTACTAGAACTTGTCAGAGATTTGGGATGCATGGCTAGGCTTAACAAGACCCTTGCGTGAACAGCTATGGACTGCTACCAGTTGAGAGTGCACAAGGACAAACAGTAAGGAAAAGATGAAGAGAGAAGAAATTAATAAATAAAAAAGGAAACATTATGAAACATGTAGTTAAAATGTGCATGTGATGTTTACTCAACTTTGTTGTCTTGTAGAATGACAACACAAAAAAACGAAGCCAGCAGACAATGGCAAGACTGTGAGTTTAATAGACTCCTATAAAATACATAGGTAGTCCAAAACAACAAACCGGTTTTGGCTAGCACTGTAAATTAGCCTTCTTTAGTGTAAAGAATGAGTAATGTTAAACACATTTAAATACTGTGCATGTGAATGCATAACCACCAGTCATTGGTTCCTCACAAATATTCATTCAATCCAGGTAAAAATAGTGCACCCAATTTTATAATCCATTTCTTTTCTTTTGAATTTAAAAGGCTATGCCATCCTGCTTTGGTAGTCCTATTGCCCATGATTTTGCCAATTTTAAGTGCAGCACTGGGGTGTTTGTTGGTATCTTTGAATAAGGCATTACTGGGTTTCTTATTCTTGATTTCACTTAGGTGCTCAGAAATACGGATCCTCAGTGGTCTAGAAGTCTGGCCTACATAGAATGATGAGCAGGTACAGATAGCTAGGTAAAAAAGCCAATCAGACCCACAGTTAGCAAAAAAAACAAATGTCAAAAATATTACCTATATTGTGACTAGTAAAGACCGTTGTTTTGTTAATATTCTTACAGTGAGTGCAATGGCCACATGGAACACAACCTACTAGTTGGTCACAGTTTTGCCATTGTCTGCTGGCTTCGGTTTTTTGTGTTGTGTTTCCAGTATTTTGGAGCCTTGCAGTTGTCGTACGTGCAGGAAACATTTTCTACTTTATCTTGTAGAATGAACATATGCTCCTTAAATATCACTATGTTCACACAAACAGTACCATCTCTGAATATCAGCCATCAAACCAGAACATTAACTACACATACTTTAGATTATTATCACTATCCAGCATAGACATGCACTAGGAAAAAGTAAAAGTAGATTAAATATAATCAAAATGTGATATTGTTTACTATCATAAACTTGATGCACACGTGATTAAGTCAACCAATGTCCGCAACCTTTCCACAAAGTTTGGCATACCAGATACCAGTATACCCAACACTTTCAGTGAACCCTGATACTCCCTATTACTGTGGCGACAGGAGCAGGTGTTAACATGGGTCAAGATGGGGGCAATTTTGGACAGTTGGTAATATCGGTTTTCAACATTCCAGCTTTCACACCTCCTGGGTGTCAAGTTTATGATAGTAAACTGTGACATACTGTGTCAATTCACATTAAAGCTGCAACAGAACCAAGTTCTGAAAGCTGTCCTTTGTAATTTGCCAATAGATGTGTTGATGAATGAGATACTAGCTACTGGCAACACTTAAGCTGATAGTTCCTCACACAATATAAACACCCTGCAGTTGTTTTCTTTTTCTTTTTTTTTTTTTTGTGAGCATAATTCCCTTATCTATACTTATCTAAGAAAAATGCAATCATATTTGCATAGTTATTGATAGATGAAATGTTTATTACTACATTTTGTGCTTTATTCAGAGACACAAAGTGTGGTAATAAACAATTCATATGTTAGGAAGTTTGCTCTCAAGTCAGTCAATGTAATCCCAAACCTTTTGGTAAGTATCTTCTCCCTGACACACTCTTGATAAGAGTACATCAAAGAGGACTAACTGTGAAACTCTTATTGTTCCTGCAGTCAAGATCAGTGGGTTTTACATTTGTAGCCCACCAACAGTGTTAAGACTGATATATATATATATATATATATATATATATATATATATATATATATATATATATATATATATATATAAGGATTCCCTTCTAAATCACAAATCCTACAACACCAAACTTCAGAATGTCGAAACACAAATAATGAAGAATTACAATCGTGAATGGCATCTTTTTCTCAGGGCATGGAAACACTTGTCCAACACATAGCATAAACACACTGGCCTATGTAAAAAACACCTGAGTGGGGGAGCCTATGCCCCCCATACCCCCCAACTGTATATACCAACTCTGGGATAACATTACAGTGGGGAGAAGGGCATATGTCCACATTGTGGGCAAGTGTTTACTTGCCTTGAGAATAATCAGCCATTTGGGATTGTATATCTTAACTATTGTCCCTATTTCCTCAGTTGTTATCATATCAATTCTAACTTTTTTCAGTGTTGAATGTGGTAATTTTTTCTTCGAATTCCAGATGTCTTATTTTTTGTTGCTTCCATTTTTTCATTTAATCTACAAATACCTATATCTGAAACAATACCTATAGTTCCAACACTGTATGGCATCAACAAAGAACATAAAATGATAAAATTTGTGGACTGTAAATATTGTAATTACATCCAAAAAGGAGCGTACATAACAGCAAGCAATCACAGCAGGACCCTAAGATCCCTGGTCTGTGCTCTTATAAAAGTGCATGGGTGGTATATTTAGCTAGATGCCTGTCCTGTGATGAATTTTACATGGGCAGAATGGAGAGGTAGCTATGATTGAGAATTTATCAACATATCTATAATATAAAATTAAGGACAATAGTAATTTCCTTTATAATCATTTCGCAAAGTGTGTTAGTTTTAAAAAAAATGTGTATTTTTTAATAGACAAATGGGAAATGCCTTATAGACAGGGTAACTTGAAGGACAGTATAAACTATAGATGATTGTATTGGCAACTTCTCTTAAAAGAAATTAATCCACAGGGGTAAAATGAACACATTTTAATCATTAGTACTCTTAGAATAAGAGCTGCAGACTTTTAACCTATGTATAATCAATACTTGTTATTTAGCTAGCAACAAATACACTATTTATTTACTTTTTAATGTATACATTTTTATTAAGCATAGTCCAATGAATCATTTTGTTTTCTGTGTGTATGTAATATTTTTAAGACAAACAATTTTCATTATGGGCCGGATTCACGATGGGTTGCATGGAGTCTAAGAGTAGAGTAAGACTCCATGCAGCCATCATGTCTGACGAGCGATCCAGGAACAGCCTGCAGGGATGTGCAAGAGAGCTCCTAAAATGGCTCTTACATGGACAGGGCCGGGTTATGCAAATTACCTCAATTACAGGCGAAAGGCGTGCAAATGAGGTAGATTTGCAATTCAGGAAACCTGAACCTGTCTGAGTAAGAGCAGTGTTATCTGCAAGAATGTACTCAGTTGACAACTGAGTACCGTTCTGCAAATAGCAAAACGGAGCCGTGACAGCTCCAAATAAAGGTTGCATCCAGTGCAGGAAGCATGCCAATGGCCAAATATATGGCCAATGGCAATGTTTCCCGATGCAATAAGAAAAAAATAATAATTATTTTTTTCTCCGATTTCCGATGTTTAAGCATAGCGCAGCGCCGCGCAAATGGGCTGTGCTCTAAAAACCAGAAAAATAAAAATTAAAACCCAAAAATGTGGATTTCATGTAAATTGTTAATTTACAATGCAAGGGAATGGCAGGCTGAAGACAACATGTCCACAGAGTAGAGGTTGCTAAGGGGGGAAGCACAGTCTAAGAGATGTAACCAAGCATTAGTAGGCAATCCTACGCAAAGTAGGGTTAGAATAGTGAATCGCAGGTTTACATAGCAAATAAGTGCAGTCAGTGGAGTGTAGGAGTAGGACAAGGGGAGTAACAGAGTAGAAGATAGGTGACATCATGAGTGGGGTATGTATGAACGAAGGGAAGCTCATTGGAGTAGAGTGGCATGTGTCAGCTGTCATTTACACATCATTGAAAGAGGTGTGTCAACAGGTAGGCTAGGTAAAGTCAAGAAATGGAAGGTGTATGCCATGAATAACACCAAAGTTTCTTGCTGAGCGGGTATGCGCGCATGTGCGCACCTGTAAAACCGAGTAAGACAGTGTGCGTGTAAGCATGAGTGCGTGCGTTTAAGCCGGAGTAAGCATGGATAAGGCAGTTTAAAGTGTCGTAAGCGTGCTTTAACCCAAATAAGCAAGTTGTAGTCCATGTAAACATGTGTGCGTGTGTGTGAGCTGCAGTGAGCGTGTTTGCGCTTGTGTGCGTGGCGCTGCCCCCCCCGAGGAAACTGAAAGGAAATAGGAAGCACAACAAATAGTAGGAAGCTACCAGGGAGTACTAGCAGAGCTAGTAGGTGAAAACAGTCAGAATCAGGCAATTACACAGGCAGTACACTAGCCCAGCCCAGCTTAGCATTTAAAACTCTGCAAACAACAGTCCATAATGTTTCTCACAAGAGACACTGCAGTAAGCTAATAGAAGTGAAAACTGAAAAAGCTTTACTGAGACAAAGAAATGTTAGGGGCTGCCATTGCTGTTATAAGGCAACATATGCAACATGCTGAGGGTGGTGACAATGGAAATGCTGCTGGACAACCCTCAGTGAGGAGATGGAGAAGAGTGTACAGGCCCAGGGTAACCTACCACGGGCTACATGAGCAGGAGATAGTGGGGCACTATAGAGTGAACAGAGACCTCCTACATCAAATTGTTGAGCTGTGCAGGCCACGCCTCACACACAGAACCAACAGAGGGGTACCATCCCAGTGGAAACCAAGGTATGTGTTGGCCTAAGAATATTAGCAACAGGTACCTTCCAGAAACCAACTGGTGATATGATGGGGATCTCACAGGCATCAGCATCCAGGATACTGCACCAGTTCCTGGATGCCATGTCAGCACATGTCGGTGATCATGTATATTTCCACAATTCCCATGAGGTATTGGTCAGCAATATGCATCTCTTCCAGCAAATAGCAGAATACCCTGAGGCAGTGGGTGCAATAGACTGCACGCACATATGCATCAAAGCACTGGCCGGTGAGCGGGATCGGGTCTACTTCAACCGCAAGGGCTTCACCTCCATCAACTGCCAGGTTGTGCATGATGCCCAGGGCATAATACTGAATGTGTGTGCTGGCTGCCCTGGAAGCTACCATGATTCCCATATCTGGCATCTGACGCAGCTGTACCAGACATTTGCCAATGGGGACATCCCACATGGTCACCTAGTGGGGGATGCTGGCTATGCACTGGAGCCATGGCTGATGACACCCATCAGAAAAGCACACACACCTGAACAGGAATGCCATAATGAGGCACACGCACAAACACGAAATGTAATTGAGCATGTGTTTGGGCTGCTCAAGTCATGGTTCCGGTGCCTGGGCACATCTGGTGGAGCCTTTCAGTACTCACCAACTACATGCACCCAAATTGTCATGGCATGTGCTATGCTACATAACATGATACTGTGAAAACAGCTGCAGCAGGACCAGCATGGGGCAGGGCCAAACAGCCCCCCACCATTGCCAAGGCCTGCACAGGCACAGGGTGACTCGAAGGAGGAACAACCTGAGCCTGCCCCAGTAGGCAGAAGGAGGAGGGCAGAGTATGCTTTGGCCTTGGCAAAGAGGCAACGCATAGCACATACACTGGCTCAGTAGGAACTCTGGAAATGATACCTCTCTCTGACTCGCACATATAGTAAAAGGGATGCCTAAGTTGACATGACCTGCTTTCAAACATGTACAGGGAGTGTAGTATGTGCATCGGGCATAGGCAGCCCTGCAGCATCACCTGAGACATGATTGCCATGTGTTAAGCAATGTAAAGCAGTGCTAAACAGCATTTACCACCATGTAGTTTCTGCAAACAGAATCACACACACCAACTAGTGCAACTGTGGTCAATGTTGAGTAATATTGGGCAACATCCAGCAAAGTTGGTGAATATTCAGCAATGTTGGACAAGCCTGGTCTAAGTAGGGCATAGCTGAACAAAAGCCAACATGCTCATATTTGCTTAACTGGCCCTTAAGCAGTCTGGTCTGCTCAGTATGAAAATATAAAGCAGTGATGGGCCTCGAGCCCAGGATACTGTGCACTATAGTTAAAGTACTGAACCACTAAACCATGACAGTATTGCAGTGGTCAGCCAGTATGAAGGAATGTTGATAGGTCTATGCAAAGTATCTAATGGAAACCCTGCAGGTACAGCATAATCCCTGTTGAGTTATGACACAAAGGTGAGTCCTGCAGTAAGAACAGAACTTGACTTCCAACACACACACACACACACACACAGTATAAATGTTAATATTGGTCATGTTCACACACATCCACAAATGTAGTGGACCTCAGATCGCAACATACTGAAAGGTCACACTGGGCATGCTCACACACGAATAAATGAAACAAATGTCAGGCAACAAAACACGGAAAGCCTGAATTGGGCATGCTCACACACACTTAGGCCATGTCTGAGTACAGCAGTGAGCCACAGATATCAGGCAGTTACATGTGTAAACCCAGGAACCTCTCACTATCCAGCAATCTGTCCTGTGCACACAGTTACATGACAACAGACACATATATAATATAGTGTAACCCTGTCATTATCAAATATGTTCAGCAGATACCTAAGTTGTTCATAGAAACTGGGAAAGCAAACTTGATAAAGACCTGCAAACAGTATCAGCAATAACTATTGTGCATTCCGAACATAAGTATAGGTTCAGAGGTCGATACTAGACTATCTGCCCTAGGGCATGTACAAGCCTAGCCAGAGTGTGTTTGGCTTTTGCAACCCTGTCAGATTGCTACACTGTGCCAGTGAATAGTAGGTCACACAAGATAGCCCATGTATGTCTAGGCTAGTGTGCCTCTGTCTAGCAGGGACACACAAGATATCCCAGGGGTAAACATATGATCACCATACAGCTGTCAGGATGTCCCCTGTGGGTGGTCAGTGGGTGGCTCTGCCTATGTGAAACTGTGATCACAATCTGGAGTGAGTCGAGGCCCTGGGATAAGAATCTGTCCCTCCAGCATGTCCAATTAACATCTGTACTGAGGTATATGTCCCTGAAGTGTGTAGCTCCAAGGGAGTCAGATATCCTGAGGTGGAGCATGTCCAGTAATTCTGGGTTGGGTATTTCCATAAACAACAGGCACACATCATATCCGAGTAGGTGGTAAGCGACTGAGTATAGCTGGAGTTACTGCATCTGAACTGAGCAGGTCATCCGTGTGAGTCCCTACATCTGCCTGGTGAGGAACTTCTGTGGCCAATACAGTTGCTGCAGGTGTTGGGTAATGTACACCCCAAACGTGGCATTGTAACCAAGCATGGTTGTGATGAGTATAGGGGCACAATGACCTCACTCGATCTACATGTTAAACCATATGGTATAAGTTGGCTTATACAGAAGGTCTGTCCAACCACTTTGGCAACGTGAATGTCAAAGGCGACAGTACAAAAAAGTCATGTCCCCAATCACCTAACAACTCCTACCGTATGTAATGGAGTACTACCTATGTGGTAATGTGTGGTCTTGTTGTTATTCCCAAAGGGGATGACTATGCAACCAATGGCATTTAGCTGTAGGCCATGGCTCAGGCACCAGTCATCCATCTCTGTGAGACCCTATTTGAGTATGCATGTGGTAGCCGGAGAGTTAAGTATGGCACCCAGTTTGCAGTCAAGTGCAAACAAGGTCAGCCATATTCCCCCTGTGGTAGCCTGTACGTCAGACAAATATATACTGAACAAGAGAGGTCCCAGGACCGAGCCGTGTGGAATGCCATGTGTAACTGGTGTATAGTCAGACATGGCACCTGCAATTCTGACCATGTGGGTGCTAACCCTGATCCAGGTAGCAATCCACCATGTGAGATATGTGTCCATATCGACGCTGGTGAGCCTATGAATAATGGCCCAGTGGGTTATTGTGTGGAAGGGGTTTGCAAGGTTCAGGTAGGCTGTGTGGACAACATTCCCTATGTCGATGGACCTGTTAACTGTGTAAAGATTGCAAACATGTTCAAGAGGCAAGATCTGCCCACAACAATGCTGAAATGTGTAGGACACAGTGTCTGTAGGTTCCCCATGTGTATGTGTAGGAGACCCATGACAATACGCTCCATAGTGTTGCAGAACAGGCCAGTTAGGCTTATAGGACTATATTGTCTGTGGTCCGTTGTGGCACCAACTCTGTGTAGTGGGACCACTGTCACTGTACACCATTCCATGGGTACATATCCTGTAGTAACTCCGATATTGCACAGTGATGTAATGTAAGGGTTACATCTGTCATGAAGCTCGTGTAAGATGCATGTCGGGACACCATCTGGTCCCATTGATGTTGTGATGTATGCTTTGGGGAGGGCAGCACTCACCTGTTACTGTGTGATGTCAGGGAGGTTACACTCTGTTGGGATGGATAGTTGCTCCCTAGGGGGGATGAGGGGAGACATATGCACTGAACCTGTTTGCCAGGATGTTGGCAATGCCAGTGGATTCAGGGTAAGTTTAGTCAGTATGCAGTAACACACAGCATATCAGTGAGTGTCCACCCAGGTTTCAGACATAACTGAGGAAGGCCTTGTGACAGTCCTACGTGTCTGGTGCAATTGTCTGTGAGAAGCAGCCCTTAGATAAATTCATGAGTGATTGTAGCTGTCTGCTAGTATAGATCACAGATGCTTTCCCTGTATGGGATTGTGCTATATCATGTAGCAGCTTCCTCCTGATGTTGAACAGCTTATTAATGGCTGGGGTCTACCAGACAGGTCACCTGCCATTGGAGGAGTGAGTCCTGTTGTTATTTGGGATAGCACAATCCATGCAGTCCACTAGGTGTCCATAGAATGTGTATGTAAAGGATTCAGCAGTCGGAGCCGTATTTGCCACTGTCTCAGGGTCTCTGAAGGATACCACCTTGCTTTGGTGAAGTGAGATGTTGGCTCATTTGAAGTTCACCAAGAATACCCAGGATGGGTGTGTGGAGGGTATATGTATGTCCAGCGAGATATATGTATGTTCTGACCTTACCAATGAGGGGTATATCGTTGGTGTGGAATATAGAGTCCCCATGTTGGTGATGATCAGGTCCAATATGTATTCCCCCTTGTAGCTGTGGTGACTGGTTGTCATAGCATATGAATTAACAAATTGTAGTGACTGTAGGGCGAGGGTGTTGGGGCTTGAGCAGTATCCCCAGTCAATATTAGTGTATTTGAAGTCACCCAATATAATGTTGTTTGTGGAGACCTCCATATTCCCCACTGTTCCCAGGAATGCCGAGTGTGGTTCCTAAGTATGGGAGGGTGGTCAGTAGCAGGCAACAAACTGAAAGGCAGTTCTGCACAATGGTAGTTGTATGTGTATGGTCTGTGATGCTTTGTGCAGTGCTACTAACCCAGAGGTGTGTGTATCTGTGATGTATATGGATACTCCCCCTAGTTGTGTTGTCCGTTCCAAGTCCTGTAGCCAGAAAGCATGGTATGAAACATAACCTGGTTGTGCTGGTGTGCATATGTGAGCCTGAACCAGGTGTCTGTTAGTGCTCAGATATCGCTATCGTCCATACTGAGGAGAGTCCTGAGTGGCTACAATAGGAGGGTAACACATCTGGTGTTGAGCAGCATTACCCTTAGTGTCATATAACCTGTAATGTCTATGGAGGTGGGTTTGTCTATTGAGCCCTGCTCAACAAATGCACTATGGTGGTAGCAAGAGCCTTAGCCAGCATTCAAAGGTACAAGTGTGACAGGTGCAAGCTGTCCATACTGAAGCTACGTGGCATGTCGAGCATGTCACCACAGGCTGACAGTCACTGTATCCCCTATGAATGACACCAATTTGTTAGCCAACTGTTAAACGTGATATGTTTGTCTGTATACTTTGACATCATAATTGGTGGGTGTAAGATACTAGACATGGTCAGGGTAATACTGGCCTGGGCTACATGATCAGAGTGTTCCTCCATGTACCATGTCATGTGGTCCAGGGAGTAATGTCCGATGTTTTATGCACCAGCATGGACAATGATGGTGCCGGTCCTGTACTTGTTTTGGAGTGACCTGACTGCATGTGTTATGTGGCAGATCCTGGCACCCGACAGACAGCCCAAGGTGACTATTCCCATGTTTGGGCTGGTGAGTGGTACATCAGTGTGTCTGACAATAAGTGTCACCTATTACAAGTGTACTAGGTGAGTTGTCTAGCCTGAAGGGCAGTGACTGTGTGGCACACTGACATTGTGAACTATGTGATATGTGGGTATTGTAGTGGGGTAGCAGTTGTGTGTGTGCCTGCTGTGGAGATCTCTGCTGCTTAGGCAGAATTAATTCACAGCATCCGAGTATGTCTATGTGTGATAATGTGGTTTGAGTGCTGTCGCCAGAGGATATGTGAGACTGATATGTGTTGTGTATGGTTACCTTCACCACCTGATAGACTGTGCAAGTCATGGGTTGAGAGAGTTCAGCACCCTGTATGTCTCTATAGGTGCATCTCACACATATAGCTGAGTTTATCGGGAGGAGGAGAGGGTTGTCTGTGTACATGAGGCAGATGTGACATTGTGTCAACATCACAATATTCACCAGCTGGACTGGAGAGTACACACAAGACCAACCCCTGGACATGCTGGGATATTATGATGACATACACTGTAGCCAGATCACAAAGGATCAGCAGGGTGTCAAGTGTGTAAAAGAGTATAACAGGGATTAGTGCTCAGGTTCATTGGTGTTCTGTAAAGAGTAGCTGAGAAGGAGTCCAGGTTGAATCATGACACCTCCGACAGCTATGTCATATATAGCAATGTACACCCATATATGTCATGATTCAGGGCCAACTGTACCTGACTGACAATGCTGACATCCTGACAGACAGGCCCATATATACAGACCCACCTCCCACTGACGATAGTCCATATCAACATACCAGAGATATCACATGTAGAATGGATGGACAGCTACCCACAATGTCAAAAGCATGGCAGCAAGTGGAATACATTGATTTACAATATGTGTCATGCATAAACTACAGAACAAATAGATCCTGCACCTGAACAGTCAGCTTAGCCTCCCCCCTACACAGGATGTGGAACCACTGAATGTGTTAATGTGTTACAGCAACAAATGGCACTACACACAAGTGTTGGTGCACAACACACCATGGTAAGTACAGTCCAGTACGCCTATGAAGTCTGATCTGCAAGGCCATGTAGTCCATCATGGTTGAAGTCATAAACAGAGCTATTGGAAGCTGACATACACACAACCCCACTAACTGTGGTATGTTCATGTGCGGATCATGGTTCCCAAACATGCTAGACTGTTTGCAAGGCAGCCACCCAGGACATACATCACTGAACACAGCTACACATGTCTCACATAGACTTTGAATAGCCTATTATCAACATCCCAGACACATGTAGTACCCACAAAACCAACAAGCTGTGCATAAATATGTGTTGACATATGAAGGAATGTCAATGTGTCCACAGATAGATTGCACAAGGTAAGGATTATGAGTTCCTGTTCAAGCTGTTGACACCCGATGACCCACATGGACCATTCCTGGAATGGCATAAAACAAAGTGTACACACATTACCATGTCCAGTCTGATGATGTTACCATCCTATAAACACAGCAGGAGAAGTGAAACCACCCAGTAAAGCAAATAGCGTGCTGTGTTAATGCATCTCTGTCTAGTATCATAACATAGTTAGGTAGGGGTTTGAATCCTGCAAATGCTGACTGTGTGCTTGGGGTGTGTGTAATTGTCTTTGAAAGGAGTGCCCTTTTTGGAGACTGGAAAAACACACTAAAAGAGGTTCATTCCTCTTTGGAAAGACTGATGATGTCACCATCCTATAAATACAGAAGGAGAAGTGGAACCACCCAGTAAAGCAAATAGTGTGCAGTGTTAATGCATCTCTCTCTAGTATCATAACATAGTTAAGTAGGGGTTTGAATCCTGCAACTGCTGACTGTGTGGGTGGGGTGTGTGTATGTATGCAATTGTCTTTGAAAAGTGTGCCCTTTTTGTTGACTGGAAAAACACACTGAAAGAGGTAAATTCCTCTTTGGAAAGACTGATGATGTCACCATTCTATAAATACAGCAGGAGAAGTGAAACCATCCAGTAAAGCAAATAGTGTGCCGTGTTAATGCAGCTCTCTCTAGTATCATAACCTAGTTAGATACGGGTTGGAATCCTGCAAATGCTGTCTGTGAGTGTGTCACTGTCGGTCAATGCAGTGTGGATTTTGCTTTTACTATGGTATAACATATTATGATTGCAACAGTAAGTGCATTGCACACATCAGGTATCTGCGGTGCAAAAATATATGTGTACATGTCCCCTCAATCAGTACATAGGTGTGAAGCCTGCATACTACATGAATACATTTGTGTTCATTGACAGGATGTGCCGCTGCTTCTCAGATCATAGGTCACATATGTATGTATGTGGCAAGGCCGTCCACTGTCGTGATCTGTGGCCAAGGTCATCTGTGCCACACACACCCATGACATTTACCTAAGAGTAGTGTGAGTGAGGGTATATGCCTGGTGTATATGTCAGACATGTTCATACACAACAACAACTGCCAATAATGGACAGTCTTTATAGGTGTACAACTGCCTTGTGTATATGCATTCAGGCCTCTAATGTCTTATGTGATACACCTTGGGACTCCACAATACCTATGGATATATGGATACCAAGGGACACATGACATAACATGTGGCCGCATGTACACATTGGAACCCAACATACATGTTGAGGGCTACCACATGTGTGGTACTGATGGGATAGTATGTATAGTACATGTGGATGACTATGCCATAGTCGGCTTACTGCTATACAGCATGTATCAGACAACAGGTATCTGTCTGTATTATACCCTTGTGTAGGATATGCATCCCATCCAGGGAATGCATTGTAGGCCAATGCATGCATTTCCAGATATGGATGGACACATCCCTAGTGTGTTTGCATGTACCTAAGGGGGGTATATGCCAAACAGGTGTGGTCACAGGAATGGGTGATGGTTATTACCACTGGTCAGTGTTATAGTGTAGCACCGGAAGGATCCAACTGTTACTGAGTTCCCTATGACTGTGTGTCATTTGTCAGGACATCATCCAATGATTGCTTATAGTCATGCTGTTGAGGTTGTGTATACTACCAGACCGCAAATCATTGACAGATATTAACAGTATCACCTACAGCATGGTGTCAACTCATGTCATACACACATGTTTACCCATGTTGGTACATAACTGCAGTAGAATGCATACTGTCCATTGAAAGATACTATGAGATGTTAACAATGTGTACAAGAGGGTATGCCACAAGTCCCATGTGTCCACTGTGCACGTACATGCAGACAGTGTGCACCCAGCATGTCCACAGATGTACACTTGCTAATCTGTACTGCACACATCACACATGTACTGTCTACTCACTAACACATGCTGGCAACACATTACATTTCAGCCAAGTGGCACATTGGTGGACAATACATACTCAGACCTAACAGTGGTGTAAACAATGCTACATTGACAATCAGAGCTTTGATGCATAATGTCTGCTCAGATATACCTACAAGGATGTCATTACACTTTCCTGTTGACAACTTGCTAATATTGCTACACTGCTATAGTGTCACCCTGTGCATCAGCACCATGTTAGCCTGTTCCTCCGTCAATGTTACAGATGACAGGAGGTGACACAGGTATCACCATATGCACAGGGCATTTTGTTGTTTGCCAGAGCCTGACATTGACCCATCCAATTGACATGTCTGTATGTGCGTGTGTGTGTGTGTGTGTGTGTGTGTGTGTGTGTGTGTGTGTGTGTGTGTGTGTGTGTGTGTGTGTGTGAGGGACAACAGTACAACATGGGCCAATGTTGATGCAATGTGTGTGTGTATGTGTAAGCCCTAGTTGTTTGGTTAATGTGTGTGTGTTGCACACAACTCCACCATGTGGCTGCCATATACGGTAGTATGTGGGACAGCCACAGACTGTACCTGCTAGGCTGTACAGATCACTGACTGGGTACTGTCATCAGAGGCAGAGGTATGATGACTGGACCCATGTCCCTGCTGGGACTGGCCAGAGCCACGTGCACATGGTCTACTGGGATGGTCAATGGACAGGCCAGCCCCAGCATTGCTGGGGCTGGTACTGCCACTATGGGAGTGGCTAAGAACAGTGGGCCGTCCATGACCACTGCCAACTGTTGCTGTTGCTGGCATGCGTCTGCGTCGATGTCGCAACCGTCCTGCATGGTACTAGCTCATGGAAGACATATTGTAGAGGGCATCTAATGTCTCCACCCAATGTCTATCAATGACCACGGTGTAAGTCCGGATGGCACCGGCAAGGTCATGGATGCTGTCATTGATAGCGGTGTAATGTGACTCTGCGGCCTAAGCCTCTGCCTGGTGTACCATTCCATACGTGCCTGAGCCTGCATTACAGCCCAGAACATACTGTACGTCATAAGACTTGTGAGGGCATGCCTGCCAGGGGCAATATGACCAGCGGTGCTCCCCCTAGAACCCCTGGACCTCTGCCTATGTGGTACCATTCCAGGAATATGGCTATGGCTGCTGTGAGGGGATGCAAATTCCATGGGTACCACACTCTCCTGGTCAATGCCAACTGTATGCTGTCCATTGGTGGTGAGGGATGTATTGACAATATGAGTGTGCGCATAGATGGGGTTGAACGCTGTGTACTGTCGATTGGCGGACCAACAACAGACCCTGTCAAACCTTCCTATGCCAAATTACATGTCTCATCATCACCACTATTCGTGGTAGTGGCTTCAGGTTCCCTGCTGCTTGCGGCCAGCCCTAACTCAGCACCTGTGAGAGGAAGACAGGAAACACACTTTACGGTCTGCACATGAACACATGCACACATGCACACATGAACACATGCACACATGCACACATGCACACATTCACACATGAACACATGAACATGTGCACACATGCACACGTGCACACATGAACACGTGCACACAGGAACACATGCACACATGAACACGTGCAAACATGCATGCATACACATGCACACATGAACACTTGCAAACATGAACACGTGCACACATGAACACATGAACACTAATACACTCCTCACTACAGCACATACACACACACACCAGCAATCCAAAACATACTCTATAGTGGGTGATGGTGGGTGTCAGTGTCACAAGATGAACAGTCACCACACACATGTCAGCATGCAGAATATCTGTTGCACAAGACCATGCAGTGCAAGAGTAGACACCCCTATTTAATGGCAGTATACATGGCTTTGATGCAACTGTGTAGTTGTTCAGTGATTGGCTACACCCTGGAATACAATGTGTACATGGACACAACATTGCTGTGCAGGTATTATCATCTCTGCAATGCCCTGTGCACCATCATTCACAAGTATACATACCATGGCTGCATGTGTTATCTGCGTGACACATAGATATCCATGTCTGAGTACAGTGTCTGTGTCCATAGCAGATAACAGTTAGCATGGGTGTAGCACATGCATGCTATGTACACACACGGGATGTGTGGTGCATGTTGATGTGAAGGAACCCCAATGCTCGACATGGCCAGTGTACAGTGGTTATGGTGAGTGTGGGACATATTGCAGATATTTCGGTGCCAGACATGGCATGGCATGCTACATGACTGCAACATTAAACACCACACATACCCATTGTGTGTCAAGTGACCTATGCACCCAGTAGCATTCCAGGACATATATGTAACACTTTGTTTGGATGGCAACCGCTGTGCATATTGTGTATACTGGCATATGTAAGCACACACACAACATGCTATGCATATTGTGTATAGGTGCATATGTTTGCACACACACAACATTGAGGTGCAAATCATTGACTGCTATGAGTAGTACTATGGTCACTGTAACTGGATGGGGTGTAGTACCCTGTGCCATCATCAACATGCATCTTGTGGTCACTCACGGCTACTAATGTGTGCAAGACCACCGCCTAGCATGCTGTACCTGAACTGCAGTGCCGTGGCTATGTTCACAATTACACAGCCACCTTGTACATGGGTGTGTGAGGTGCCCAATAAGGAGCATTGCCTAACATGACTGTGTTATGTGTTGCAGAGTGTTGCACAGCCCCATGATAGACCTCTACCCCTGAGGTACATCATGTGTGTGTGCATGACATGTGGGATACTGAAGTGGGACCTTACAGCGGGTGTGTGGTAATGCCAAATGTAGCATGTTTCGTGTGCTGCATATGATAAACGTGTTCTGTTGTGTACAGCTGTAGCAACTATGCATATCCAATGTGCAGTACAGTGTTGCCACAATTGTGTCTGCTGCACTGTGCATTGCATGTGATTGAGGCAGCTACTGACTTTACTGAGATGACTCACAGCAAACATGCACAGCATGCATTATGTGTAGGTATGTTACGTGTACATGGCCTACACCTCACCCATGACATGCACATGTCATTACCAATATTAAAGTGTTAACACACTCACCAGCATGTATCATCTGCCCTGCTGTCACACCAGGGGGACCTACAAGAATATGACACAGTTTGTCAGCAGCCACAACTGTGGCATTGCTACTGTGAGTGTGCTAAACTACAGTGGAACAACAGTCAACAGTCACATGTGTACAGATACTATTCCAAATATCAGTAATGCACACAATAGGCAGCACATCTGCTAAACACACAGTACACATTTCACATATGCATATTCTAACAATACAGGTAATGGTAGTCTACAGCTAGGGCATATTACCTGCACGCTGCATGTCATCCTGCTGGGTGGCTCCAGCCTCCATGATGACACATGTGTGATGCTGTTGCTGCTTTAGGCCAGGAGCCACCATGCTTAGGAGCAGTTCCTATGCTCTGGTGAGGGGGGGATGTATGGCCACCCCACCACCTGTGGCAAGCTGTTGCCTATGGATATCAGACACATGCCACTGAACATGTCTAATTAAATCACTGCAGTGATGGCGTACCTGCTCATATGTCAGGTTATGCATGCCTACATCATTAACCTAGCGAACAAAGTCTTGCCACAGTGCAGTACGCTCATGCTGGTGCTGGCTGGCCCTTGAAAAAAGCAGGTTATAGTGCTGCACCAGGCTGTTCTGAATTTCCTGCTCCTCTGCAGCTGTATACGATGGATTACGTTGATGAGCCATAACCCTGGAAGACAATTAAATGATATGTGTGAGCAAGTCATGTGGCACACTTAACATTATGAAGTACAGATATCACTTAACTGCCATATATAGCATCTATCTGTCTATAAGAGGATACACACATTCAATACCACATAGCAGTGTTCAGCCCACAACTGGCTGACAGTGCCTGCCACACTCCATATAACAAACCAGTATACACCATTATTCGGCACACTGTTTGGGATACAATGCACAACCTCACCCCAGGGGTATATATCAAGCTAATGCATGAAGAAATATGTCATCCAATGCAATAAATGTAATGTACATTTACAGTATTACCAGTAACCAACCCTAGTCTTTGATGCCATACCCCTACCTAACATATGTGCACGGTTGTTAATATAGCTGGCATACTGCTGTAACAGAGTATACATGTTGCTAGGTACACACACATACCCTGTAACACACATGTGATTGCGGGCATGGTACAGGCATCATTACACACACATCAGACATACATACAACACACAGATGTATGCCAACACAGATGAGCATTACCTGTGTACCTTATAGTACTGTGTGCCCCTACTTACAGATACCTATGCCTGAGGTTTGTAATCTGTGCAGACTACAGGAAACACAGAAGACAGTGGTACCAGGGACTGTGAGCATACACCATACTGTGCTGTTTAGGCCTACAGCTTCAGGTAGTACAGAGCTGGATTCACCAGCAGTACCACTTACTGAGCATACATGTATTGCTTCAGCCTACAATGGGACACCACAGTCGTACACAAGGAACTACATCACAACATATGCCATCCTACTATGTCTGCATCCCAATAACTGACACATCTTTCTCTGGCCTCACACATAGGACACAAACCATCATGACAGACACAACCTGACACTAAGCTATCACACCTTTACAAACCTTGCACACAGTCACTGTCACACTCATTCCACCTCACATAGCAGGTATTGCACTGAGTACATGTGTGTGTGCATTGTGTCATAGGTAGGTAATACGCTATTGGCCCTAGGGCCTAGAGCAGCCTAGCCATATGCTACCCTGCCCTTTGACACACATGTAATGTGTATTCACTTGCTCCTGTCAACCGGATACACAGAAGTGACTCCCAGGGCATATTACCTATCTACAGAACGATCATCAGGGGTAGGTATGCCATCTGCTAATGAGGAGCCTTGTTTGTTAATGCTGGGTGGTTTAGTCCAGAGTATGGAATATTTGTGGATAGGAACCTGTATCTCCAGCATGTGCTGTTTTGTGAGGTGACAAGGATTAGGCCCCTAGGTCATGTATCCCAGAGGGATTGTGAGGTGTTGTCATGGTGGTTGGCCGACTGCTATGGGTGTGACATACCCCTGTATGTCCGGCAGTGGTAACCTCTGGGTGGGCGGTATGCAACGCACTCTAGCTGTGGTTTTGTGAGTCAGTCTGCATAGGGCATATGTTTGAGGGCAGTATTACTTTTTGTTAGGTATGTCTGTGGCCTTTCCACTTGCTGTAGTTGTCATGTGAGATACATACCACATGGGGCATTGTGATGAGTAGAGGGGAACACCGACCTATATTTCCCTAGATGACACACCTTTTGTGATGACACATACCACGTAGACAGATTACATGACTACTGTGCACTGTGATTATCAAAGGGGAGCCTACTGTCCACTTGTGTCCCGTGTACCCTCCTGACACCTTCAGTGTTATGCATGCTACCACCTATGTGGCAGTTACTGTGTAAGATGTTTTGGAATCGGGTATGGCACTGCAGTATCAACACTGGTGTTCAGTCCATACCTTGGACAACAGGCACCTGTTGCAGTACATATGACCCCATGTCTCCCTCTCTCTCTCTCTCTCTATATATATATATATATATATATATATATATATACATATCTATCCATATCTATCCATATATATACATAACTATACATATCAATACATATCCATACATATCCATACATATCTATATATATATATATATCCATATATATCCATATATATCTGCATATATATCTATATATATATCCATATATATCCATATATATCTGTATATATATCTATATATATCCATATATAACCATATATATCTATATTTATCATATATATCCATATATATATATATATATATATATATATATATATATATATATATATATATCTACATATATCTATATCTATCTTTATATGTATATATGTATATATCTATATATAGATCTATATATCTATAATTATATATATATATATATATATATATATATATATATATATATATGTATATGTCTATATATATATATATATATATAAATATATACTCACACACACACACACACACACACACATATATATATATATATATATATATATATATATATATATATATATATACATGTATACATCTAAACATCCATTGCTGTACATATAGCTGCACATATTGGCACATATTTTGCCCACCTTTCATGGTGGGGATGTCAATTATGCAACAGTAGTGAGACATGTGGTTATGTAATACTATTGCACAATGTTGTGCAGAATGCATTCTGCTGTCCTCAGGCCATATAGCTGTGGCAGGCCTCACTGCCTGTAGCTCAGTCCCACAGTGTTTAATCACCACATGACATATACCAGCACTGCTTGCTGTCTGCAATGCTACACACTACAACCTACATACATATGTGCACATTGCA
Source organism: Protopterus annectens (assembly GCF_019279795.1). Lineage (NCBI taxonomy): Eukaryota > Metazoa > Chordata > Ceratodontiformes > Protopteridae > Protopterus > Protopterus annectens. Next base: position 191,270,130 of record NC_056732.1, read on the forward strand.
GCCTTCAACAACATACATATGTCCAGCCTTTACTAACAGTTGCAGTATGTCCCTTGCCCTATGCAAATGTGCATGTACATATAGATACGGACTGCTGCCACATATTGATGATTCACAGTGTGTAGAGTACCCTTCAGACACATCTTTTGGATGTCAGCAAATACATATCTGTTGCATACCTTACCTTTGTATTCCTCACCTCCGTCCGTTGTAGGTGTTGTATTTTATTTATTTATTTATTTTTTGTTTGTTTGTTTTTTTTGGTTTTGGTTTCCTCTGTGTGTTGCTGTTTGTTTTCAGTGTCTGTCTCCTACTGCCTGTTTGTATCTGTCTGTCTGTCTGTCTCTGTCTGTCTCTCTCCCTCATGCTCTCTCTCTCCCAGTTGTTGCAATGATATTATTGCGTGTGTGGACAGCAGATATAGGCTGCTTTTCTAGGTATCTGCACATGTGCATGTGATGGCCTCTGCACCAATTGGTGCCAACCATTTAGTCATTGCATGCAGCCTGCAGTGTGGTAATTGCAGTTCTCACTGTGATTTCAGGACATTTCTATAAAATGATAAGTTAGGTAGGTGTAGCCCTTTCAGTTTTGCAAGGTGGAGACCATGCTTGTTTGCTGTGGACACTGTTGTCTCAGTCAGAAGGTTGGTATATGTCTCATATCTGAAGCTGGGTTGTAGCCAGTGAAATGCAGGTTGTACTGAAACCTGACTGTTGCTTCTTCCAGTACACTCTTCTCAGTGTGTAGGTTTACTCACACCTCCTAATGCTAACACTGGATACATGGGAGTATGTACTTTCTTTTCGAATTAGAGAATTAACTTGAATACAACAGTAGTTATTGCAATGCATTCCTATGGCTTTCCTATTTTCCCTTTACATTCACTCATTGTAATGCATGTTATATTTCTTTCAGCACCAAGTTATTGTATATTTGCTGTGGCTTAGTGGTGCGTCATGCAGACTGGTGAGTACAAGGTGTGGGATTTGAGACTGACAAGGGTATTTTATTTTGCTGCTGAGCAGTAAAAGGGCCCTGTCATACAGAGTGACTAAGGCACTTTTAAGCAGTTGTAAGTGGGTTTGCGTGACACTTAGAGATGCTTAGCTAAGCGCACACAAGCTCACACTCGCGCACCACCGCTAACTACTGCTTAAAAGTGCTTACTCCCGCTAACCCCCGCGCTAATTTCATTGAAAGAAAAGAAAATGGGGAGATAGGAAAGTGGTGAAAAAGAGGGCACAAAGAGGGAAAGATAGTAGGGAAACCAGCTGGGATGTTCAGGAAGGGTGTAGTTAAGGCCCATAACTGCCCATATCTTTACCAGCAACAGCTGTGCATATGTTCATAATTTGGTATGATATTTGCAACCTTCCACCCCAAGAGAGAGGTGAGGACAACAGAGTATGTTGTACTGCCAATTAAAATTATCAGTTTACATGTCCGGCGGACATGTGTGCGAAATGGGCAGCTATGTATGGGGCATATTTTTTTTGTGGGAACAGATTGCCCTTTTTTTTTTTTTTTCAGGTGAGAGTGGAATGTGAGGTAGGGGATGTAGGTATATTTGGGGAGGTAGGTTGGGGAGGTAAACAGACAAGACAAACAACATGCATACAGGGGCAGAATTTGACACATGGGGTGGGTGAACACAATTGATGGGGAAGGTTGTTTGGAAATCGCAAGCCCATGAGCCCACAGATGGTAACAGTGGAACTGAGATCCCGACCCATGGGCAGTCACCACTGCACCTTCACAGCCCCGAGGGTGGCTGTACTGAGGGCTGAGTAGGATGGGCAGGCTCACCCGAGAGATGCGCCACTCTCGCCTCAAGCTGGCGTAGGGGATCAGAGACTGAACGCTGGATCTCCCTACGCACCACAGCCCAGACCCTTCGAAGGGTGACAGGTGGCCCTTCTCTGCCCACGCTTGCACGGGGGGGGGATGAGCCCCATCCTCTGCAGCGCTTCCACCCGAAGGTGGCACAGGACCAATGGAAGAGGGGAGCCTGGGCTGGGCACCAGACCTGCTGGTGCCAGGTGCACTCGCCGGCTGAGGAGGGACAGGTGGGTCCGCTGGGACTGGTCTTCCCATACATTCTGTGATTAGGTGTGTTTAATTACAACATAAGCAAAACAGCATTCCAGATTAGTTGTAACAGCATGCAATAATATTCCCATTAACCCAACACACCAAGGGTACAACAGTTGAACAGCAAGCATAACTCATGCATATATTGAACCACAGTGTTTATTCCAACAGCATGCAGGGATGTTTGGTAGCAACAGGCCACCATTACTGTGGTGTTTAAACAGGACACATGCAGCAACATGAATGCAAATATTTATGGAACAATAGGACATATGTCCCAACAAATATTTAAGATTACACATACCCACTGAGGTGTGGAATTGCATGGTTTATGCACATACAGTAGTGTGTAGGAAAAACCTCGGTTAACATCTTATAATGGCCTTTTAGTTTACACTACATTCCTAGTGACTGCAAGTGTATATCCCCTACCTGGATTATTACACTTGCCACCATACATTAGGTTGTGTCATGGGTTTGGCTAGTTCAATATATGCCTGACCTATATCTGACATACTAACTGTCCAGGATGCAGATGTTACTGCTACATATTTCTTGATTGCATTTATATTTCTTTATTTGCATATCTGGGATGTTTTCACATGATATTTTCACTTCGATTTGTACAGAACCCTGCATTTCTTGACACACATTCACATTTCTGGGGAAAAATTACATGCTACACGTGTGCCAGGTTTACTTATTCATGCCAGCCGGTAACTGACTATTGTGGACTGTATATATGTTTCACAGCTACTAGCACTTCCATCACCCACTTTATATGGGACTGCATAATTCTGGGTTGTCAGCACCTTTTCAAACAGCACTGTTTGTATAATGCAAAGGTACAACAACATTTCAGATTCTGTGACACAGACACACTCTGGGTTTTAGACCTTTATTAATGACATTACACACTTTTCCACAGGCTCACTCCTTTATTTGTTTTAATGGTGTATATGGCAGACATGTTCAAGACATATTATACCTTTATTAATAGGTTAGAACAATCTTTTTTTAGGCTCACTCACTTATGTTATATGACAGTGCCTGCAGAGATATTATTCCAGACATATGTTACCTTTCTTAATGGGTTACTACTCTCTTTTTCTGCCTCTCTGATGTTTTTATCTGACAGTACATGCATAAGACTTATTCAGACAATTTTATGGCTGTTTTATTGGACTACAAGACTTTCTTTCATGCTCTCTTCCATATTTTATATAACAATACATGGTGCTGCGGTAGCGTTGTCGCCTCTCAGACGTTGCCCATTCGATTCTCAGTTAGAGCGTATTCTGTGTGTCGACATGCATGAATGGGCATTCCTTCATTGAAGGTTGTGCGTTAGGCCCAGCAAGCCAGCACATAAAAATCTACTGCCAATCATTAGTGGACCGGAGTTCTGCTGTGGCGAGCCCCTAACCAGGAAAAGCCAAAAGACACAAACAAAACATGCACAATAATCACTAACCTGCCTGGTGGCGCAGCCTTAGCAGCCTATCAGCATAGGCTTGCTGATTCATAGCACTGTCACCTGTAGCTGTAAAGTAAATGAAGGGATATTGAGACATACATATCCCTTATACATGCTCCATTATCAATTCTTACATACTGTATTCCATGGCTACATACTCAGTTGTGGGGCATCCCGCATCCCACGGGCCTCCTGTATCCACTGGTTCAGGTGGTCCTGCTTTCGTTTCTTCAGGTCTGCATAGTGGTGATGGACCTGTTCACCAGTCCGAGGAATGCCTGTGGCACTGGTAAGGTCACAAGCTAACCGGTTCCAAGCCTCTGCCTTGTACTCCATCCCTTGTAACTGGCCCTGCAGGAGTCTTGTCTCGTGATGGTGGACAAGGAGCCAAACCATGTATTTCGACTCCTCGATGCCCCAATGTTGCGCTCGGAAGCGTGATCCCCCTCTGACACCAGACATTCTAACTGCAGATGTGAGCTACAATCAGTTATGGCGTGTATTCCCACCTGTGGGGCTTAAATATGCCGCACTTGCCGCACTTTTTTGTGATTGGCCATTTTGTAAAATTCTCAGCTGACTGCAGACCTGCTTAGTAATGGTTAAACTATCATTCGTAAGTATATGAATGTTAACAGTGGATGCTTCCCTTATGTTGTCATGGCTTAGTGGTTCTGTACTTTGCTTCTGGTGCACAGAGTCCTGGGTTTGAACCTTGTCATTCTTTTATTTTAATACAGTCTAGACAGGCTAGGGGGTGTGGCTGCATTTAAGCAACTTAGCTCTACGTTGCTCCTCGGTGCCCTACTGTGCCCAGGTTGGCATGGCACGCACGTCCGCACAAACACATTAAGCGGGATAAAGTGCTATTAAACTATGGACAACTATGTTTAGCTGGGTAAAGTGCTATTAAACTATGGGCACCTCTGTTTAGCTAGGTAAAGCGCTATTAAACTATGGGCACCTCTGTTTAGCTGGGAAAGTGCTATTAAACTATGGGCACCTCTGTTTAGCCAGGTAAAGCATTGCTTAACGGCAGGCTATTATATATCTGGATCCTTTAAAAATATATATTTTGCTCACTGATACAATGGCCATTTCACTGCTTTTAATAATATTTTCATCATATATATGTCTGGTATTATTTCAAATACTGCTTTAAAACATAAATAAGAAGGGAAGTGGTGGGACTCAAACCATGAATGCCTCCTCTTTGTGCATACGGTCTACCATTACGCTATTGCAATTTGGTGTGATTTGCATAAACATTCTTTCTTATGCTCTTCCATGTCAGAATTGCTAACTATAGCGAAGCAATGGGAACACCCACGCACACATGTCCAAATACGGGCAGCTATATCGTGGATTTAAAAAAAAATAATAAATATTTTACTTTTTATAACTGTGATGGGGGTTTACAGTGTCAGGGAGTGTGGTATTGGGTGCAAGTACATTTGAGCGAACTCGCTCTTGTGTGTTGACAGTTTGCTTTTACACTTGCAGGGGCGTGGACATTTAGACTGCTCGGCAGTCGGACACGCCCCCTGCTTTCATACTCGGTCCGTGTAAGAGTTACGGTTGAGTCAGCGTGCCCTCATGAATATTCATGGCACGCTGACGTCATACCGTTCAACTGCAGCTTCCGAGTAAGACTTATTAAGTCTTACACAGAGGATTTGTGAATCCGGGGGTCTATGTATAAGTAACAATTTAATGTATTTAATCTACATACATTTTTTGACATTTAAGGCTTGCACCTGTAAATAGCTGATTTTATGTGTGGAGTCTGCATGTCATCCCCGCGGTTGAGTGGCCTCCGAAAGACATGCGTGAATGGGTGTGCCTTCGCTGAAGGTTGAGCATCGGGCTGGCAACTCGGCACCATAAAAAATCTACTGCCAGTCATTAGCAGACTGGAGTTCTGCTGTGGTGACCCCTAACCGGGAGATGCCAAAACGATAAACAACAACAACTCAGTATTTTCAAAGATGAAGTAGAATATTGTAACAAAAGGCTCTGATAAAGTCTTTATGAAGGGTGCTGTAAGACAAACGTGCTTAAATGTCTTTATCAATGACCTTCACAAAGTCTCTCAAATAGGAAACTTGATCCAGTACACTGATGATTCGACAATTAATATCTTCTGCCGACAATTTCTCTGACCTTCTCAAAATAACCCAAAAAGCTTTTACTTCTATAGAGACCTGGCTAAATCATTCTCAACTGTTGCTAAATGCCAAAAAACAAAACTACTCCTATTAACCTCAAAACCACCAAGCATAAACTTTTAAGATTTTTTTCTAAACATGGAACTGAAATATAACTAGCTAAAATGGCTAAACTTCTAGGTATGACAATAGGCGACAAACTTATCTTTGAGACACATTCATAGCATAATAAAAAAAGTACACTTTAAATTAGGCAAGCTATATAGGCATAAATTGCCCCGCCCTTTAAATAACCACACCAAACACATAAATATATTTGACGACCTTTATTAAACTGTTTATACAATGAACTATATACACATAAAACCAACATTAGTTATCTTCCTCAGCAACAATGATCTCAGGGCAGCGTCACCACTCACTCTGGATGAACTTTACCTCAGGGCAGCATACCTACTCACCCTGATACCTCCTCCACCGGGGCAGAGTACCTACTCACCCACATAAAGCGGAAGTGTACCTACTCACCTCACCACCATACCAGACCATTAACCAATAACCACTTTCATTAGAGGGGGAACAGAAGAGGACAATCCTGTCCTCTTCTCCACCTCAAATTGTCCACATCTTCCATCCATATACAAAAAAGAGGGGGGTGGGAGGGCCACCAACTCACGCCAAATGTGCCTACTTTCTTTAATCCCTAACACTTAATACTGTCAGAAGTCCCACCTTCTCCTACCTCTCTTCCTTTTACATCTCCCTCTCTCCTTAACCCTTTCACCACAACAAACCCACTATTCTATCCAACTACAATCCTCACCTTACTTTCTACCCCTATACCCTCCCCACACCCCTTTAACCCCTTACTCGAGGGACTGGGACAACTTAGTTTGTCAAAAACTACATTTGTCCTGTCCCCACTTTAAATAACCACACCAAACACATGAAGATATTTCACGACCTTTATTAAACTGTATTATACAATAAACTATAAACACATAAACCCAACATTAGTTATCTTCCTCAGCAACGCTGATCTCAGGGCAGTGCACCACTCACCCTGGATGAACTTTACCTCAGGGCAGCGTACCTACTCACCCTGATACCTCTTCCACTGGGGCAGTGTACCTACTCACCCACATAAAGAGCCAGCGTACCTATTAACCCCAACACCATACCAAACCATTAACCAATAACCATCTTTGTTAGAGGGGGAACAGAAGAGGACAATCCTGTCCCTCTTCTCCGCCACCAGCCTGATCCCAGGCTGTTCCCCCTGCTAAACCCTAGTCACAATCATATCCTCTAAAAAGAGATTCAGATGCAAATTAAAAAGATCCAGTCCCACGTCATTAAGGTGTACTCCATCTGTTCAATACCAAGACTCATCTCCATCCCCAAAATCTCTATGGTCAATAGTATGCATCCCCAAAATCCTTAATTGCCTAGTCAGCCTTTGATTAACACACCTTCTGACCCTTTCAATTGCCCTATAACTGTATGCAGCTTTCCAACACAAACGCAGAACCAACTCTGACCACACAATTTCCATACACGAGTACAATGCCTGTAATCTCATCAAATCCTGCAGCATAATGTCCACTAATTGTTTTTTAGAAACAATGGCCAAGTCATTGCCCCCTAAATGAATGACTAGTATACAAGGACAACCCACTTTCAGTTTAGCCCTCTCAAATTCATGCAACCCATCCCAGCTAAGACCCCTAGCACCATGCCAAGACACTAACCACCCTAAATATGCTAAACCCAAATTTACCCCATCATCCCTAACTAAAGCACACTTCTCTGCCCAGTGGATGTGCGAATGCCCCAAGATGATAATGTGCTTCCCTAAAAGAAAAGAAGAAAAATTAATAATCAGACCACAACTTATCTAATATAAGACAAAAATGCATTTGAAGACCACCTCCCCACTCTTTTAATCAATTTAATGGAACTACCCTCTCTAGCTAAATCTGAAGCCCTACCTATCATGAACGAGTGAGCTGCAAACCTCTCTGCCGGAAATCCTATACAACATAAAACCTTCCTCACCAAAGTTATGAATCTACTACTCAACACTACCTTCCCATCCACTGAACAAAAAAATAACTGATCCACACTCCCCTTCTGCCTCCTCATAAATTCTTTTGCCCACATTACTGGACAAATGCAAGGATTCTTGTCAGTTTTAAGCACCACCACACACCCTCTACCCAACTGATCTGTCTTACTCCTCCTTGATGCAATAGTAACCTCACCCTCCCCTGTAATGACATCCTTCCAACTTAATGAGCCTAACAACTCCGATATACAAAAAGTGCCAAAATATAACCATGTACATAACGTATCCCACATAAAATAATCCAGAGACCCCTTTTGCAACAAACCTAACCCTTTCAACAAAACTTTCAATATAACCCTCGTAAGCGGCCATCGAATATCCTTACATTCCACCACCATTCTCTCCCAACCCCTCAACATATGCCCTAACGTCCAAGACTTAGTGAAATCCTGCAACCCTGCTGCCTTAGCAAAAATGCTAATTGCAGCCAAATCCACCTTAACCATCTACAAAGCCTTGCCTAATCCTCAAGCATGAGCTACATATTGCAGTAGTAATTCCTCCGACCATACCCCTTCCTCCTCTGGCAGCTGCAAAATAAACTGATTAAAATCAGAAAGAGCCCTACCATATGCCTTCCTCATAGAAGGGGCCCAAGAATGCCGTATCAACCGCCTGGCTACATTGACCCAAGATTCCACACCTCCTCTGGCAGGATTTCTGGCACCTCCTCCGCCTATGGAACCAACCCTAGAAACCTGCAAAACTGAAATTGGGACAAGCTATCAGCAATCTCATTAATTATGCCAGGCACATGGACTCCTGTAAAAGAAAAACGTATTAAAAGGCTCTACAAAACCAATTTACGTAATACCAACAATAACAAGCCCGACTTAGCTGTCTTCTTTTGCAATACCCTCACTACAGCCATATTGTCAGAGTGAAAAACTACACGTTTGTCCCTCAATTGCTCCTTCCACACCACCGAAGCTGCCCATATAGGCATCAGCTCTAGAAAGGCCACATCCTGCTTCCATACCTCCTCCCACTCCCGAGGCCATTCAGCCGCAGACCACCAACCCCCGAAATAGGACCCCATGCCCGCACCCCCAGCTGCATCCGTAAAAAACTGAAGTTCTTCCTGCCCCACCCAGTCTGACTGCCAAAAAGATATCCCATTAAATTGTTGCAAAAACCCATTCCACAACACCAAGTCCTCCCGCACCAGTTGGGTTACACTAACCCAATGGTGTTTGCTCTTACCCCTTTCAGCAAATATGCTAGTCACCTGCAAAAAGCTTGCCCTGGGTGCACCACTCGACAGGCAAAATTCAAAAGCCCAAGCAACTCCATAGCTGAACGAATCTGAATCTTATCCTTACCCAACACTGAATGTATCACCGACCTAAGCCTCTCTATTTTATTCTCTGGTAAACAAAACAGTCCCCACTCCACATCAACCGTTAATCCCAGAAATTCTAATGCCCTTGCCAGACCCTCCATCTTATGCTGAGCCAATGGTACCCCTAACTCCTCACACATAATCATAAACCCCCGCAAACCCTCCTGTGCTCCTACCCTTCCTTCGCCCACCAACAAAAAATCATCTAAATAATGCACTGCCTTTTGAGTCCCCACTTTCTGCTGCCAAATCCAATGCAATACTATACTGAACTTCTCAAAAGTCACACATGCCACTGAACAACCCATAGGCATAGCTTTATCGAAGTAGTACTTATCTCCTACCTGCATCTCCAGTAGTGGCCAATCCTCACTTCTAATAGGCAACAATCGAAAAGCCAACTCAGTGTCGACCTTAACCAACCATGGCTCCCTAAATTCCCTAATCACTTTCACTGCATCATCTAAGGAAGTATAATGCACCCTAACCTCCTCTTCTGCAATAAAATCATTTACTGAATTCCCTTCCAGATGAGATAAGTGTTGTATCACTCTGAATTCCCGTTCTCGCTTCTTTGGCACCAACCTCAAAGGTGACACCCTGTAAGCACTAAAAGGTGGACTGTCAAAAGGACCCAATAACTGCCCCGCCCTACACTCTTTCTCCAGTAAAACTTCCAAAATGTCCTCTTTGCCTTGAACAGATTGTAAATTCTTGCAACCCCCCCCCCCCACCCCTTCCCACTGTGGACTTAATAGGAAACCCTCCTTGAAATCCCTGTATTATCTCCTCTTTGGTGGCCATACCAAGAAACCGATGAAGCATACCCCGGAGAACCTCCACCTTAATAGGGAACAGCGCCCCTTCCTCTAATGCCTCTAAAGAACCAGAGTCCAAATCCCCAGGACCCACAAAAATTACCCCTCTCCAAGGCCGGTTGAAAGCCTTGTCCACCAACTCCACCCTCATGACCCATAACATTAGAGTTCCAGGACAAATCCTGCCAACCACAGCCAGGGGCTGAATGACCGTCTCCACATCTCGAACAAATGTGGGCAAATTTGCACCCCACCCATGAACAGGAGCCACTATTAAATGACCAACACACACCCACTGTTTCCAGCCCACTCAACCTTTTGCTAAAGCCCCCGTAACTATCCATCAACATAGCCAACCATAGATCTGGATGACGCACCTCCCAACGAAGTGATTGGTCCAGAGCTTTCCGTTTATGGAAACGCTGATCATACCAGAGCCAAGCATTACCCGGCCTTAACTATTACGGCTCACGAATATTAAGGAAATAGCCAAGCAGCGGCAGGGCCAAAGACCCGCCTTCTCCAGCTGCACTGCCATAAAATAAATAAAGCCAATCACCCAATTATCCCATGTCCTAGGGCAAAGCTTACCTACCCTCTGCCTTCCCAATGCTGCTAAAGCTGCCAACAAGTCCTTGCTATTAGAGGACTCTGCTTCCACTAGCCATTGGACCCCTTTCACATCGATCAGCTCAAACAAATCCACATACTCCCCTTTCCAATTTCTTTCCTTAACCAAACCCAGAATGTGTGGAGTCAGGAAAACTGCTCCTGTCCCCTGCCCCAAAGATTGGGAAGCCAACCAGTCCCCAGGCCACAGCCCATTATCAGAGCCTACCTCACAGCCCAAGACCGAACTGTGCCCAGAACCCAATGCCCCCCATCGCATCTCTAACTGGGTATCTGACACCCTGTGCTAGTTGCCTCTGCACCTCCTCTATCCCTTGCACACCACCCTCGAGGTCACCAATTGACAAGTCATCGTCATCCCTCCCCCCCACAATCCTCAACCCCTAGCTTCCCCACCAATGCTGCTGTAGTAAAACCATTACCTGCACCTTCATCCTGTGACGTACTGGGAACCGGTGTCTCCACTGCTACCACCTGCTATGATGCCTGTTGCTTTTTCCCTTCAGCTGGGGTTCTCACCGCTGTGCGTCACCTCTTCCGACCTGGGGTCTGTTCAGGTTCCTGTACCACCTCCGATGTTGCCACTTCCTGGAACAGCTCTTCCACTTGGGCCACAATAGCTTGCCACCTCTGCTTTAGCTCTGGTAATTTAGTCATCTGCAAAAGAGAAACAAAATATTAAAACTATTCTATAAGCCTGACTGCCAAACTCCCCCCAATCCATAGTATTGCCTTGACCCCACACCTTAACTTACCCCTGCCTGCCCACACTTCACCTTTCAACCACCCTGTCAGCCACACCTCCTACCATTTGCACCCCTTCCTAACCCTAGAATATCCCCTGTTAATATCCCTTCCCATGTGTACCTATCTATAAAAAAAAAAAATTATTAACAATTAATTAATTAATCCTGTCCCTCTAACTATATCCCTATCTACCAGCCACCCAATCCCATCACCATTCATACAATCAAGCCTAAAAACACTTACCTTTCCTCCCAGCACAATACTCCATAGCGGTAATGGCTAAGTAACGCAATGAGCATGTGCAACGGCCGAAAAAACGGCAGAAGCAACCCACTAAACCACCAGGGAGTACAGAGAAGATATTCCACCACCACCACCACTGAATACCAGGACAGAGGGACACCCAAATGACCGTGATGCCATCCTGAAGCTGAAATGACTGGAGAAGACAGACAGACACCCACGAACCCACAGAAAATCTGCCACTACCACCAATGCAGATGAAGCCAGATGCAATGATGGACCCTTGAACACCTGCCACAACCACCGGGATAACCTACAAGGACACAGCAGCTCACAAACCCACCAGGGAACATGAGGAGATGATCCGTCACTATCCCCCAATGCTATTGCCTACCACGACCACCGGGAGAACCTTTTTCCTCAGAAACAGTCATGGCCAGCCCACGAACCCACCAGGGAGCACGAGGGGAGATCTACCACTACCCCCCAACCTAATGGGACCAGATTACACTGATGGACCCCCCCTTTGCCTACCACGACCACCGGGAGAACACCTCCCTTTTTTTTTTTTTAAATCTATATTACCCTGACCGCATGGCACCGGCGGCTTACTACCTGATGGAAATAATGACAAGCCCAGCCTCCCTTCACGAATGTCACTCGACCGCATGGCCCCACCGAAAAAGGCCCGACAAATCCCTCAGAGACCCGCAGATGACAGGGAGCAAAGAAAACCTCAACACCCAGGTAAGCCTAGTACTACTCCCATCACCACTTCATTTTATATATATATATATATATATATATATATATATATATATATATATATATATATATATATATATTTTTTTTTTGTGACCACCCCCAACCATTCACCCACACACATACACACACACACACACACACACACACACACACACACACACGCAGTATTCTATCACCCTTTCCTACCAGTAAGCTCAAACTATTCCCAGACTCCATCCCCCCTTAAATTAACCTCTAGAAAACACCAAAGGGGGGAACTGACCCAGTTAACCTAACCCCTTCTCTCCCCGCCATCCAAGGCCTACCTTCATCCATGATACCTACAGGTCGTCTGGACGTAATCTAGTTGTTACTGCACCACCAACTCATGCCAAATGTGCCTACTTCCTTTAATCTCTAACACTTAATACTGTCAGAAGTCCCACCTTCTCCTACCTCACTTCCTTTTACATCTCCCTCTCTCCTTAACCCTTTCACCACCACAAACCCACTATCCTATCCAACTACAATCCTCACCTTACTTTCTACCTCTATACCCTCCCTACACCCCTTTAACCCCTTACTCGTGGAACAGGGACAACTTAGTTTGTCTCAAACTACATTTATACCTCAACATGCAAACCAGAGCTAAACTAGCAAGTACCCTACTCCTCCCTTCCCTCCTATATGGAAGTGCTATCTTTACCAGTCTACTCTCATCCCTTAGTAATAAGCTGCAATCCTGCTATTATAAAATAGCTAAATTTGCCTCAGGTAAACCAAACCGCACACACCACTGTGAAGCAATTGCAGAACTCAACAGGCTCAAATTCTCAAGCCATATTTCCTATACCCAACTAACACTAGCACATAAACTAATTTTCAAACCCCACCTCTGCCCAGCACTTCACTCAGTCCTGCAAGCTTACACACCTACTTGGTTACTTAGATCATCTCAGAAACAACTAATAAAGGTTACAAAACCAAACAAAAGAGCTGGGCAAAGTCTGTACTCCTGTAATATAGCCAAACTTTGGAACACATTACCCTCCTATATAAGTCTATTGGAATCTTCAAAACTCTTTAAATCATCACTCAAGCTACATTACCAGAAAAACGTATCCTGTCACTGCACAACAATCAGACCACCTTAGCCTCACTACCCAATACTAAACTATCCTAAGTGACACTCACAATTTACCTCATTATATTCTTCTGCCCTTTACTGCCTGACTTTTCTCTCCTTCTTCCTACCTCACGTTAAACTATCCTAAGTGACACTCATTTATCACCAGATTACATACCTCTGCCCATTACTGCTTGACTCTACTCTCTTTCTTGCTTCCAAACCTACTGAGAATTTTTTTTCCAAATAAAGAACTATAAATATGTTTCATTTTAAATGCTCTATGTTGAATGTGCTACCGCAAAGGTACAGAATGTGCAAATGCTTATTTAAATGTTCTGTGCTGAATGTACTACCACAATGGTATATAATGTACAAATGTTTTTTTTTTCTTTTCCTGAATGTACTACCATGGAGCTTTTCTCCCCAGGCCTCCACTGAAAATGGGTCAATGGCCCAGTGGACTTTCCTGGTCAACAAATGTCAATAAATAAATAAATGATAAATAGGAACCAGATTCCAAAACAGTCACTCTCAGTATGTCTGCCCTGATTCTAAAAGATTTGCACTTTTTTAATTTCTCCAAGTCTTTTGGGTTTCTAATACCATGCCATTCACAAGACTGAATATAGAAATGGCCAACATGCAACTCAGTAGACTTCCTCCTAGTTTGGAAAGGGCATTGGGGTAGAATTACTGATTGCAAAGTCATTCTCATTGAAAACAGCCCACGGAATAAACCACTGCTTGCCACACTCAGCTGCAAGCAGTGGTCAGAGAAGGCTGTAAGGTCTGTGAAGACTAGGTTGAAGACATAGAAGTTGGCTGGAGAAAATGCACAAGAGTTCAAGGAAATACTTATATCTCTAGCCCCTCAGGAAGATGAGGAAATAGGTGCAGTTGAAGAAGAATGTCAGTGCCTCAAAACAGCATGTGTGGGTCTATATAACAGATGTATAGCCTAGTCCAGGTATGGAAATCAGGTACACAAGGAAAGCTGGTGGTAAAATAGAGAAGTCCAGAAAGTCATAAAAAGAAAGAATTAGGACAGGAAAAAGTTGGAAATGGAAAAGATGTACCAGGTTAAGAAGGAATACTGGTAGGCTAACAGAGAGGATAAGAGAGCAGTTGCAATAGTAAAAGACAAAGCATCAGGGCCATTCTACTAGCTTCTGGAATGTGACTCACCAAATGGCAAAAAGAAACTCTATCAGATTGCAAGACAAAACCAGAAAGATAAAGAAAATATTCATCAGACACCCTTCATAAGAGACAAAAATATATATGGCAATATTCTGTGTGCACTTCTAACACCAAAGCACTGATGAAGTAAAAGAAGTAATGTCTCAGTCAAACATTTAAGCTTATTGTTGTTAACATTCACATATACATGCCATACCTTTTGCTTTCGCTTTTTACAGTCAAACTGTCTCCTCAACCTGCCACCAAAAGAAAGCCCATTTCAGTGTATTCATCTGATGTTTGATTGTGATGAATTTCAGGATATGGTGTTGGTAAAATGTCTGAAGCAGTGGTGTTTGAGACTTCTACATCATAGAACATATTATATAGAAATTAACATTCCTACAATGGGGCTAGGCCAGGCTCGGGGGGGGGGGGTGGCCCCTGTTGTAGAAGGACATAGCAGTCCACAAAAATCACAAACACTGATATGCCAAAAAAGAGCCATAAAAGTGATAGATTAGACTTTTGAGGATAAGAAAGAAATGATGTATTGTTGCTATTAAGCAAGAAGCCCAGAATATCCAGATAAAAGATATGCAAAAAGATTGAGAGAAATTAGAGGAAAGAAAAATACTTGAACAAGAAAAACTATCAAAAGCTTGAAATGCAGATTTCTGTTCATTAATACAGCAAATGTATGAAAAACATTATATAGACCAATAAATCTTGGGGGCTGTTTGGAAAAGGAAGCAACTGTGGAAGATCGAAAATATAAAGAACAAAATCTAGAGATTTTTGAAAGATGTAAAAAAGAAACATGGTGATGGGAAAGAAAGACAGATTTGATATGGTGCAATATTTATGCAAAGGAGAAAGCCAAATTAATTAACACAAAAATCAGCCCTAAAGATATTCAAAGAGAAATAGAGGCAAAGGCATCCAGAAATGGAAAATTTCACAATACAAACATAAGATCACAAAGAGGGAACAAAGAATGGGAGATTAGTAAAGTAGAAATTAAAGAAATAAAATCTGAAGTTAAGGAATACCTGCAAAGGGAAGGATTTAGTGTAGAAAGTCTAACACAGGTTACATTGTAGTATGATGGAACAAGGTGACCCTCAAGTAAAGAGAAATATGTGGAAGACATCAGAAGAAGGAATATGGGCATGAGAAAGAAAATCAGATTTAATATGGTACAATATTTATGCAAAGGAGAAAGCAAAACTAGTCAATAAAAAACAGCAGCACCAAAGATAATTGAAGAGAAACACAGCCAAAGGTATCTGGATATGCAAAATTTTACAATGCAAAAACAAAGCGGAAAAGTAGAAAAGAGGATTATCAATGGAGAACTTAAAGAAATAGAAAGTGAGGTTATGGATTACCTGTGAAGTAAGAGATTTAGTGTAGAAAATCTATCTCTGATAACACCACAGAAGGATAGAGCAATTAATCCTCAAATTAAGGAGAAACAAGTAAAGCAGGAAACATCTGATCAGTTGCTATATCAGTGGCGGATCCAGGAATCTGAAAAGGGGGGGGGGGTGCAGTCAGGTTAGTCAACTACTGGGGGAGGGAGTAAGAAAGTGGGACACTGATTTTTGGGGATGTGAAAAGATCACCTTAAGATCCTCTAACATGAAAAGAAAGCAATATACATTCAACTGATAGAGAGATAAATGTATGGATGACCTATAATACAATGTTCATGCTCATAATTAACACTAAAAGGTATCTTGCAATACCTAACATAACTGTAGTACAATAAACAAATGTAGTAGATAGCTGGGGTAGTTGTGGATAGGCTGTGCTTTACCCTCTTCAACACTCAGTCAGAGGCAATCGGACACTGAAGTAACTGCAGACATTCACAGAGCTGAGGAATTTTGTCATAAGTTAGCCACTATAGACAAAATCCCTACTGTAGATTAGGTGGTACCACTCTGTAGCTGAGCTGTGTCCATGCTGTGGATTCTTTTTGCTTGCTTAGTGGCTATTAAAACATTATGTGCCAGTATCAATATCACTTTTTTTACATTTCAAACTTTTCACCTCATTTGACAGGTGATGAAATGATTTCAAGTGAGTGTGTCACATTTACTGATCAGCTAGGAGTCATATGATGTTATCCTATGTGCTGAGTACACACCCTTCCTGCTTAACTTCAATGCCAACTACTTTGAAATGCCCCATGGCTGGTGGAGGGTTGTTTATATTTCTCCAGAATTCCATCATGTCTAGGCTTATATAGTGAAACAATGACCTAGAAATACTCCTTGTATTGTTAATGTAAATAAGATAAGCTAGTACATAATAGCCAGTTACCAACCTCCTTTTATGTCACCAACAATGCATGAAACGTACCTAAACAAAGTGTGGTCACAATACCTCTCAACCCGCAGACATCAAAAACATAGCAACGGCTCTTGGAAAGCAGATACATTCAATCAAAAATCTGGACTGGGAAATTTGTATACCTAACATCATACCTCCTCCAACTTCACTTTGACTATAGGATGCTATCACTCAGGAACAAAAAAATGAGTGCTAAGAATGACTCAGAATATAGCCACATTTTGCTCTAAAACAGATGACATGGCCGAATAATTATTAGGCTAGGCAGTATGTCCATATCTCAGTAAATAAGCACCCTGAAAGGTAGATGGGACTAAGCACAGCAAGACACATGAAAGGATAAATGGCCCTCAAAGGAGAAATGAAGTTATAGGAACCATAGTGTACAGAGATGCTCTCCAGATTACATGAATATATCTCTTTAGAAACCACTCTCTAAAGGGAGGGGTACATCATAAAATTCCAAAAGATTATCTGCAATCAAATCAAGCAAATGATTACTACTATGATAAAATTCCTTTGAAATGAACACACAGACACGCACATACACAATCTCTCACCCAGACAGTTTAGAGGACTGCTAGTTCACTTTGGGATGTGGGAGGAAATTAAAGCACCAAAAAGAAAACCCAGCACTGACATAGGAAAGAAATGCAGGCTCTACACAGGAGACAGCCCATCCACCAACACTGACATAGGAATGAAATGCAGGCTCTACACAGGAGACAGCCCATCCACCAACACTGACATAGGAATGAAATGCAGGCTCTACACAGGAGACAGCCCATCCACCAACACTGACATAGGAATGAAATGCAGGCTCTACAGAGGACACAGCCCATCCAAGAAGTGAACTGCAGAAAAAGTCTATAAGACAGCAGCACTAGTCACTACACCACTGTACTACTAACCTTACTTTGGTGCTATATTTTGCAAAAGAAGATAAACCAGAGTAGGAAGGCTTAGTGTACTAAACAATTTGGAGGGCATGGATGTCTCAAAAGAGATGCAAGGATTTTTTTAACCAGTAAATCCACTAAATACAAGTGCATGTTATAACAGGTAAGCAAAGAACACTATCTGGTTACAACTTACTCATAATCAGCAAACAGGCAAAATAATATTGAGGAACTCAAACTAGGAACAACATGATGAACTTCATTATTTCTCATAACTTTAACCCACTTAGGAAAACTGATTTCACAGAAAGGGTGGTGAATAATTGAAACATTATAGGACATTGTAGAAACTAAAAACAGTTACAGAGTTCAACTCTGTATGGGTCATATGAAAAGAATGCAATTCCCTACAAGATACCATGACACTGAAGTACATACATATCCTTCCTTACCCTATATTGCAGTACTGCTGTAATGAACAGGGCACCCTTAGCAATGCGAGTGACTAGTTGGGTTATGCACTCCTTTGCACTTAGCCCAATCAAGACTATACCTGTATCACCATGACTTTAATGGAAATATTGCATTTCTCAGAACTCCCTATATTTTGTCTAGCCACCCCCCTAACATACATTCAAGACAGCATAAATGTTTAGAACATCTGCTGCTTAGTCTGCATATCTGCAAAATGTGTTAAAACTGTCTCCTTGTGGAAAGTGAAAGGTTCTTCTTCACTTTGTTTTCTTCAGTTAAAACACTGCAAACAGGATTTGATACTGCTGGCAGAATTTACAAAAATCAAAACCTCTTTCTTCCCCATATACATCTAAATTAATTTTCAATAACTATAAGTATATAGTAACAATAAAGAAATCAGAGTTCAAATATTTTCATTTCAGAAAGCCACACAATCAATTAACTTAAGTTTCTAAAAGGTATGATTTAATTATGTAACACAAATATGTATATCTTGAATTAGTCAAAAAGATTCCATCATCATGCAAGCCTCCTCTGAATGTTTAAAAGTTGTAATGAATGATTCAGTACTGCTGCTACAATGTTTTTTCACCTTTTTTCTTACTCATTCATCAAGCGTGTCTGCATTACTTTTAACTGCACCAATAAACATCCGCAGAACTTCTCAAGCCAACATACTTTATAGCTTTCAAACTTTTACTGTATAATAAAGTCGGCACATTATTTTTCTCAACAATAAGTATTTATTCCAATATCATACAAACTTTAAACTGTGTACCATACGGGATTAGATGCTGTAGCTCTTTTGCATCCCCCATAAAAACAGATACATTTGCACAAAGCTCTTCAAGAATACATACATACATGCACATTTGACACAGGTGATATTCATTCATACCTCACATTTTAAAAAAAATCACTACACAGACTCTGCAAGAAAAGTCTTCATAAAAGTTAAACTTTGTTTGGGAATTATGCAGTTACTAATCCATTATAGCAGGCTTGCCCTTATACCTCTCAACCTGTTAATGCAAAAAATATGGACAAAACTTGACAGAATGGCAGTAAAATTATGGACATATTTTAAATATAGCTCTTATAAACTTAGAAAGTTGGTAGTGTAACAAAATTTGTTTGTTTTAGTATACATTTTTTGAAGGATTTGAAGTCTGAAACTCAAATGTATGCCATTATTTAGTGACGTCAGTCCTGAGATCATTCCAGTGATTTGCCAGGAAAAAAGAGGAACAGGCCAAAAATATCAGCATTCTGCAAAAATCTGTACAGTTGAGAGGTAAAGTTTTAAACCATAAGTGTGTCCTTCTTGTTCCTAGATTAATCCCCAAAACATGTAAATTTAACATCAATCTCCATTTGCTAAGTCAGCTCCATTCCTCTCAAAATGGCAGCCATCAAGCAGGCAGGTAGAATTTGTGGATTAAATCAAGTTATAAACAGAGAGGGGATGTAACAATACCCATAAGGGAATGTATGAAATTTGAACACAGCCTAAATACAGAACACCCCCATATGTCTTTAAACCAAATGGACCATTCTAAGTGACTTCTTCTGCACAGGAGCACCATCATCATAGCAATGAGGCAGTGAGGGAGTTAGTATAGGTTGCACTGGGATCTATCTTGTAAGACTTTTGTCAATGCACATGCAATTTTATGTCTGCAATTGGTACTTAAGGTCTGTCATACTGGAGGAGCAGTGAATTTTAAGGATAAAATAGGATTTCCCAAAGGAAAAAAGCATCAAAATTATTATAAAAGAAAAAAATATAAATGGATGGACCTTGGTAGAAGTAGTCACAGAGAGTGGAACAGAGTTCCAAATGATTCGAGCTTATGCCAACATACAGTCAAATCACCCTGGCTCCTCAGCACACTCTCCATTGACAGAAAGTAGAATCAAACAAGGTTATTTACATTTTCAAAAGTTAAAACGCAAGTACGCTGGGACTAGTTTTCTTACAAAAAAAAAATGGTAGTGCTAATACATGTGATTTTTCATATGAGAGGCTATCACAGACAAATAATTAAAGTACTTACCTTTAAAAAGTAATGCAATACATAATATTATTTATGTATGTATGTATGTGTGCATGTTCAGTTATGTAATTAAGTGCCAAACAAGGTACTCAATTGTACCACTTTGGCGCCTCCTTTCAAGCTCTGCTTAAAGGGAGAGCGCGACACATTTTCAACTGTTTAATTTGTTTTGGTATCTACTTAACATTCAGTCAACTTTTCAACTAACAGTTCAAGTTTCACCACTTTTGGGGGAAGATTAGTTGCACAGCAGGAATGCCAACAGCTTCCTCTATGTGCTCCTTTTATTCACAGTCCCTTGCTGGCAGTGAGTATTTTATCACTTTGCTATGAAGTTCAGTGAACCAGTGGAAGCCTACTGCTTATTTTTGAATGTACCCAAGTGGTCACTTTTTTCACATTCACTCACACACACACACGCACCAAGTCTGAGATTTCTTGAATATTCATGTTTCTCTGGGGTATGGCAATCCAAGTTTGTATTTATAATGTTGGGGGTACAAGGGGGATTTTCACATTCACTCACACACACACGCACCAAGTCTGAGATTTCTTGAATATTCACGTTTCTCTGGGGTATGGCAATCCAAGTTTGTATTTATAATGTTGGGGGCACAAGGGGGCTTTGTCCTGCAGAAAAAAACACATTTGAAGGAGGAGTGATGTTCAATATTTACTCTTTTCCTGAATTTTCAGTCTTATTTATACATCCATTTATAAGATACACTTGATTGAACTCTAGAACTGAAATTAATAATTTTGTAATCCACTAGTGTGGGTTTTAGTCAAGTACTGTGACATTCTGATTATTTTATTTCTTAAGTAAAATACAACAATTTCCACATTTCTGAATCCTCCGAGAAAGGAAACAGTCCATTATGTAAAGCACACAGTAACCAGAAGGAAAACTATGGTCTATGCTACAATATCGCAAGATACCTACTGTTGGTCATGCTGATCATTTACAGAAATAAAATAACTGTTTTCTCCTTCATGTTGTCACTCTATCAAATAACTATTAGTTATTCATCATCACTAAATGGAAAATGATCTAGGAAACTCTGTGGCCACTCTTCAAAACTAACTATTTATGAGAATCAGAATATAAAAGTTTACCATCTGCATGAAGTTTGTGTGTTACTGTTGTGTGTGCATTAGCATAGTACACTCATCATAATCCATTTCCTTTCAAAAATAGTACGTTTGGCTACTGCAAGCTGCTCAGATTCATTGGATCTGTGGTATCTTTGTGACCCAGTTATGGTCAGTAGCTGTAAATGGACTGACAAGGAACACTTCTTGCTTAGTTGGATAAACAGTTTTATACATATGGATAGTTTACTGAGTCAGGCAAACAGCTTCCTTTTTTTGGGAGGAACCAGAGTTCACTAAGAAAATCCATCTAGACTTGTCAATAACCTGCAAAGTCAACACAGTGACAGAGGGCCAGGAGTTAATCATAAGTTCATAGGAGGTTATTAGGCTAATGGCCTTAGGGCCTTTGCAAGCCTAGCCATGTAAAAAAACATGTACCCTAACTGACCATAGTTAGATGGTCATTGTTAGCAGAGCAATTCTGTGATCAGCACCCATTACCCCTGTCCATGAGGGTCATAGATGCTACCCTCAGGGTCAATTTATGGTCACCCATCCAATTGTCAAGGTTGCGCCTAAGTAGGGTCATTGAGAAGCTCTGCTTCCTGTGAAGTGGGAGCTTATTCCAGAGGAGTGGGAATCTCTGAGAGATATATCTGTCTCTCCAACATGCTTTGTTAATGTTATAGGCTAGGTTGAGATCCCTGGAGTGAGTGACTTGTTCCATTTGATTTGAAGAAGTGCAGCATTTCCATTAGGGCAGAGTCAGGCTGCTTTGTAGGCCAGGCGCAGGTTGCCTGTCAGCAGCCTGTATAATACAGAGTACAGTGACAGGGCTTTCTGTCTTTTCATGTAAGTCTTGTTTAGGAGGTCCTGGATTCTCTTAGTTAGAAACCTCTGTGGTCTCTCCAGTTGCTGCAGGTGTCTGAGATACATACAGAAAGAAGCATTGCATTAAATTAATGGTCGGATAAGGGACAAGTACAGTGGAGTTATAACCTACTTAGTCTTGGATGTGTTGCCCTTATTTATGAGATGCTCAATGCAGAAGGTTTTCTTTACCACTATGGCCACATGGCAATCGAAGTTTAGACTGCTATCAACCTGTATTGCCAAGTATCGCACCATTGGGTTTGAGCTTAGATGGGTGTAATGTATATCATAATTAACAGGGGCTACTTTTCCAAAGTGGATAATGAGGCACTTTTTTGCATTTAGTTTTAGTCTGTTACTTCGCAACAATCATTTGTCTGTGTCAGCCCCTTCTGTAATATGTTTAAATCATTGCGGGACTCAGTGATTGCACCCAATTTGCAATCATAGAACATGTTTCAGCAAAAGTAGAGATATTAATTTCTGAATCACCTATGCAGTTGTAGCTTCTGGTATTTAGTAAAGCAGCCCTTACCCATGGGAAATTGTTGTCTCATGTAATTTACTTTTGTTTGTTTTACAATATTAAGAAGTGAAGGGCTGGAAAGCTTCCTACTCAGTAGTTATACTGTCACTGGAAATGATGTCAGAAGAGGTGAGGACCTATGTAAAGGTGCTAAGAAAACATCTTGAGAAGTGAGAAGCCTTGGATAAATATGCTATGACATGGCTGTGGAAAGGAGAACATGGAGGGGTCTGGTCAGGGAAGAATAGGATCTTTTAATTTTTAAACATTCATTACTAGTACTATTTCAATTAAATGAGGCAAACTGTTACAGTTAGTGTCTGTATTTTGCTTATCTTCAATAGCCATTCATGTTCTTTTGGTATTGTCTGGAAACAGTGGCGGTTTTCATGGTTACTGTACAAATGGCTTAGTTTTACTATATCAAAATATGTTTTTAATATGACTACACTCTATTCTGTCAGGGCTAGTAAGATATCATTCAGTCAATAGATTTACTGAGAAGCAACAAGTCATACAAACTTATTTTTATATTTTATTCAGTTGTTTACACTTTATTTAGTGGGTTAGTTCCACTAGGCCAATGGCCTCTTTTCAGGGGAGATCCAAGTTAGTATTAATACTAATTAGGGGAAAAATTAGCAAGAGAACTGGGGAACTTCCTTTATTCCTTTTGATAAGTGCCTTGGGATCCTTTACAGCCACCTAAACTATCATCGGCTTAGGCTTTTAATTCCAATGGGATTGGGTGTTACCATAGTCCATGCCTGTCTTATACTTATGACTCTGAAAATAAATATCTAATAATCAAATTACCATTAAAGTGCAACAAAAAAAACTACAAAGTAGTAGTAGTAGTTGTCAAATGGCAGTTAATAGAAAACTCATGATCAAATTTGGGAGTTCAGACCCTGTTAAAAGACATAAGTTTACAAAACTTTTTTTTTCTTTTCTTTTCTGGTTTTCTGGAGCAGCAGAGTACCGAGAACTGCATCAACTATCTCTTTGCTAACACACTGTACATACTTCGTAGTGTGTTAATTATATTATTTATTTATTCTGTTTTTAAATCTTTATTAAGTAATGGCTGCTTATCATAAATAATTACAAAGCATATGCAAAAGCCTGACAAAACAAGACAAGATCAAAGCTATAGGTCAGATATTACAGCTGCATGGCACCCTTACATTATTATTTACATAGTTCTGAAATTAAGCACTGTTTATTTAAATATTCAATATTTATTTACATCTATTTACAACTATTTACTGGGGCAGAGCACTAGGCACAAGGAAAGAGTTCAGGCGCTGCCTAATGAATACAGGTAGAATACCAACCAAAAGTATCACACCTGCAAAATATGAT
This sequence comes from Protopterus annectens, assembly GCF_019279795.1. NCBI lineage: Eukaryota > Metazoa > Chordata > Ceratodontiformes > Protopteridae > Protopterus > Protopterus annectens. The sequence goes on from NC_056732.1 coordinate 191,294,482, forward strand.
TGAAATTGAAGCTAGAACAACAAAAAATCAGACACAGAAATATACAGAATACTCGGCTGATAATAGAATAAAATGACCAGTAATGAATTTATACAACACTTAATCAGAACATTAAAAAATACTGTTCACCCAGTCCACAGGACATCAACGATAGATGGAATGATTAATTATAGCAGTATCTGAATGAAGAAAAAACCCACAAAAGCTGTACTGCCCAATACACAGTCAATGATGAATACTCCCATAAGTCTAAACGTCCACACTTTGTGACTCTGGTGTATCCATATAACTAAACCAGAGGTTCAAGACAACATGTGATAACAAGCAAATAAGCTTAGGGATCTTTCCCCATTAACAGAGTAAGATGAAATAAATAAGGCTGTTTCATCATAAAGCATGTAGGGGGTTTAGTAACAGTGATATTCAGCCATATGCTATCCCATATCTTTTTGTCATGTCAGCAGGTACAATTATATGTCCCTAAAATTGTTATCAGGGGTAGGGCATAGATTCCCCTCTGTTTAGCAGATCTGTGTATCTAAAATATGCTTTCCTATTTTATGAGAAAAATCACTTCTAGGTAGCTTTGAAATGTTACTCTAGAATTTGTAGAAAAAGAAAACTGCCTAGTAGAATTGAACCCCCCCACACTATTTCATACTTACGTACCATAATACCAATTGCCCCCCTTTCCTTTGTTTTTTTCATCTGAAGCACTGCTAGAATTCATCTGCTCTTTTTTATCCCTGATGTAGTGCAACTCCACCATCTTTTGCCCATTGGTTTTAGATTCACACACATACATAAAAGCTGACTGAAACATTTTAGTCAAACCAGTATGCCTGAAGAAACTAGTAACATACATTGTCCACTTTTCCTTCTGTTCTACCTCTTACTACATAGTTCTGAAGTAATGTAGAATATCTTCTGTAATTCTCTTCATGCATTATTCTGGGAAGTCATTATACTCTGTCACCACCAATTCCCTGAAGCAATGTTTTCTTATGAGAAACAGACTATGAGGCTAAATCTGGACAGTTGAGAGGTATGTAATAAACATACACACACACACACACACACACACACACACACACACACACACACACACACACACACACACACGCGCCCACATGCTAGCACACATACACACACCTTCTCGCTGCTCACATTCACTCACTCACTCTCAATGGATAATGGACACTCACCTTCTTTCAACGGACATTATTAGTTTTAATTCGGCCCGCGAGTGTGGAATGTATTTACTTCTTCATTGGCGTGCGTGCATGCATGGTTCTCCTTAAGCCACCGCCGCAGAGTGAAGGGTTTTTTTTTTTTTTTTTGTAGAAGCCTCCTGACCAACATCTGTAAAAATAGGAGAGGGCAGTCGTTCCATGGTTCTGGATGTTTTAGCAATTTTTATCTAACTGTCAGCCCTCTTCCTTTCACTTCGGAAGTTTCAGTAATTTCTGAGCAGGATAACTGTGGCTTCTGGAACATGATTGAACTGTGAGAATCAGCTATCAAGGAACTAATTCTCACAGTTCAATAGTATTTCAGGAGACACACTTGCAAAGCACACACGGGAAGACTGAGGAACAGAATGGACCTTCAAAAGTGATACAGTTAAGAGGTGAATGGGCATAATGGGGGAGTGTTAGCACTCCCAGTAGATCCGTGGCCACTGTTTGAAATGGAAAAATGTGTTATTTTAACTATACATTTTCTAATTCCAACAAAAGAAGAGTGCATTTTTTTTTTATGCAACAGATGTACAACAGCTTTAAAAAGGGGGAGGCGCGCGCCCCTACGCCAAGGCCTAAATCCACCACTGTATATGAAGATACATTTTAGCCTTCCATGGGAAACCATTACAAAACAAAAAAAGGTAAACAAAAAACTTCCCAAACACTGTCTTCCAACACCACGTGAAAAATCCACTACGAAACCTGCGTTTGAAATATTTATTTAAGCCTCTCTTTAAACATGCACTTTTCGTCAGATTTAAGTATCTAACTTCATTAGAAACAGAACTTTAAGTTAATAATCTACTAGAGCATTTTATAGCACCCAAATCTCATTGAAATCACATTGAAGTCATGCAGCACTACACATATACTACGCAGAGAGCTCACCCTACTGGTGAGACTTGCAACTACTAGTTAATTCTTTATTTTTTGTTTTTTATTTTTTATTTTTTATATATTGTTTGTTTAATTTCTACCTATATAAAATCTCATATACATGCAGGTCGCAACTCAGAAAATACAATGCTATAAAAGTGCAGTTGGAGTTGCACCACAAGGCAAGGGACAGGAAACTGCAGCAACTCTGAATCAGCCAATGTTGTAAAGTGATAAGCCAGTGAGTTCCCATATAAAAGAGCAACAGATGGCACAGGATGAAACTGAAGAGAATGTGGCACAAGAAGATGCTCTGGAACTTTATGTAGAATGGCAGCAGGAAATGGAGAACAAAGAATGTACCCTCAGTTTTGAAGAAAATGATGTAAGAAAAGAGATGCTTGATTAACAGAGATGGACAGACACACTAAAATCAATAAAAGAAATGGACTACATAAAGTCAATAAAACTAAAAAAGTTAGAAGTTTGATAAAAACAAATGAACACAGTAATTAAAACTGTTCATAGAAATGTTTCTGATATAACAGAAATAAATAGGAGTTATTATTGTGCAGTTAAACTAATAACAGGTAAAGTCTTACCAAAACACAGGACAGTAAGGGAAAGGAAGTGGAGGAATCAAATGCCATCATGGAAGTATCCAATAGAGAAAACTATAAAGCAATGAAGACAAGAAGTGCCAATGTCAGAAGAGGAGAAGATGGAACAGATCAAGAAAAATACTCAGAAAGACAGATGTGTTAAAAGCAATGCACAGTATCAGAACAGATCAGGATCAATCATGCACTATTGCAAATCTTCTTCTTCTTTCAGCTTTTTCCCAGTTAGAGGTTGCTATAGCGGATCATCTGTCCACTCATGATTGGCAGTGGCATTTTACGGTGTCGACTTGCGAGCCCTGCGCCCAACCTTCCACAGAAGGCACACACACACTCACACTCACACTTAGGGCCAATTTAGAGTGTCCAATTCACCTACTGTATGTCTTTGGGATGTGGGAGGAAACCGGAGCACCCAGAGGAAACCCAAGTTACCACAGGGAGGACATGCAGACTCCGCACAGAAGGCAATCATGCACTATTGCAAATAAAAAACTAAAAATATCGGCACAGGGAGAAAAACTTAGAAGATGTGCAGATAAATCTAAATGAAAAGCAAAAAATAAGCAAATCATCGATGACACATAAAAAAGTTTTATAGAGAATTGGGAAACAAGACAAAAGGAATTGAAATACCACCAAAAAGAAGATATAGATACATTTTGGAGAAATATCTATGACAATCCGGTGGAACATAAAAATGCTGAATGGATAGAAGAAGTAAAAGAAAGAATAAGAAGTTTGAATGTACAATATATAAAATGGGATGAAGTAGCGGCCAGAGAAATTGAAACAGAGTTAAGAAAAGCTCCTAAATGGAAAATCCCAGGCCCAGATCCAGTATCTAACCTCTGGCTAAAAGTGTTAACATCTTTTCATGAAGATTTAGCCATGAGTAAGAAATATTTATATGTGCAACCTGAACAGAAACCAACCTGTTTAACAGCAGGTAAAACAATACTCCTACTTAAAAGCGAACCTGCAAGCTATTCTAAAACTATAGACCAATAACTTCCGTTCTGACCATGTATAAAGTATACACTGGAATTGATGCCAACAGAGTGTATAGTAATTTAGAAGAAACTTCAGTCGTGGCAATAGAACAAAAGGGTAAAAAAAGAAAGTCATATCGAACAAAAGATCATTTGCTGTTAAATAAAGTCATAATGGAGAACTGTAAAAAAAGGAATAATCTAAGTATGAAATGGATAGACTACAAAAAAAATTGACAGTATCCCAAATTCATGGATAAAAGAGTGCTTAAAAATGTATAAGATAAACTCTACACTGATTGATTACATTACAGACACAATGAAACAATGGCAAACCACTTTGCAGTTAAGCAATTATAAAGAACAAGTTATTACTCCAGAGATAAAAATCAAAGGTGGATATTCCAGGGTGACTCTGTCATCTCTGCTCCTTTGTCTTCCCCTTAATCCATTAATCTGTATGCTTAACAGATTAGTCATGGCTACAATTTGGTTCCCAGTAAACAACAACGTGTAAAGACTTTTCATCTTCTCTTTTGGATGATTTAAAATTGCATAGTTCATCAGATGAGGAACTGAAAGCACAACTTCAAGTGGTCAAAACTTTTTCAGATTATATAAGAATGTCAATTGGTCTTGACAAAATGTGCAAAATCAACCTTTAATGCAGGAAAGTTGCAGCACCAAGAAAACATCAGTTTGGAACAGGAATGTGATATAAAAAACTTGAGCAAGAGAGAGAATATAAATATTTGGGAATTGAAGGATCAAGACTAAAACCTGAACAAATGTGAATGCAACTTAATGACTAAAATTAAAACTGACAACAGTGCTAACATCTAGGAACAAAGTCCAAGCTATAAACCAATTTGCTCTTCCTGTCCTAAAATACAATTTTGGTGTGACTGACATGCCCCAAAACATGTTGGATTGGATGGACTGGAAAACAAGAACAAGAACCTCAGCTTTGGCCGGCTAAGATCTAGCTGTATTCAACTGGATGTATAAGATAATTTAAGTACCTTTATCTGCACTTTTTCAAGTACTACAGTATTTAAGTTGATTTAACTGTGTTGCATGATTATTAACTGAACTGGAAGTTTTGACTCTGTTCTTTAGTTAGTGCTGCTTGAATTTTATTATTTGTTAGCAATTGCAGGTGTGGGGGTAGCCACATTCTTTGATTTCCTGTCCTTGCCTATTTAAGTGGTACAGTTTGAAATATTTTCTGCTTAAAAACCTCAGCTTTGGCCGGCTAAGATCTAGCTGTATTCAACTGGACGTATAAGAGAATTTAAGTACCTTTATCTGCACTTTCTTTCAAATAATACAGTATTTAAATTGATTTAACTGTGTTGAATGATTATTAACTGAACTGGAAGTTTTGACTCTGTTCTTCAGTTAGTGCTGCTTGAATTTTATTATTTGTTAGTAATTGCAGATGTGGGGGTAGCCACATTCTTTGATTTCCTGTCCTTGCCTATTTAAGTGGCACAGTTTGAAATATTTTCTGCTTAAAAACCTCAGCTTTGGCTGGCTAAGATCTAGCTGTATTCAACTGGATGTATAAGAGAATTTAAGTGCCTTTATCTGCACTTTTTTTCAAATGATATGGTATGTAAATTGATTTAACTGTGTTGCATGATTATTAACTGAACAGGAAGTTTTGACTCTGTTCTTCAGTTAGTGCGGCTTGAATTTTATTATTTGTTAGTAATTGCAGGTGTGGGGGTAGCCACATTCTTTGATTTCCTGTCCTTGCCTATTTAAGTGGTACAGTTTGAAATATTTTCTGCTTAAAAACCTCAACTTTGGCAGGCTAAGATCTATCTGTATTCAACTGGAAGTATAAGATAATTTAAGTACCTTTATCTGCACTTTTTTCAAATAATACAGTATTTAAATTGATTTAACTGTGTTGCATGATTATTAACTGAACTGGAAGTTTTGACTCCATTCTTCAGTTAGGTTTCCCACACACCCTCCCTGTTTCTGTTTTGGTGTTAATGTACGGGCTTTGAAACTGCCCACCCCTCTTGTAAATTTGTGTTTGGATACTCCTTCTGGGCCCATCTCATTTGCTCTCTCAACTGAGTGCAGTGAGATCATATTCTGATTTCAGGCACTCCTATTGTGTACAAAGAGAGCATCTGGGAAAGAGAACAAACAAAAAAAAATTAAGCTTGTTTCCTGCCTTTCCTGTTAAATGGTCTAGACTGTTTGTAAGCTTCTGAGCCCCCAAGCCCTTCTGTGTTGGAGGGAAGCTTTCTAGCTTACTTTTGTTTCTTACAACTAGCCAGTTTTCTAGTTTCAGCACTCAAATCTGTTTCTTTGAACTCAGCACTTGTTCAGAACTCATTGTAAGCACTACATAAGCTGCAAATTACTACAGCACTCAACGTTCCTCACTTGTCTAGTGGAAAGCAGTTTTTAGTACTTAATAAATAAGCACTTTTCCAGGCATGTCTAAGGGTCACCTCCCAGTGATTTCTCCTGTCTACCTGATGAATCTGGGCATCTTGAGGCAATGCAGCAATTGCCTCATGTACACAGACAACCCTCTCCTCCTACCACCCAACACTACAACCTGTGAGAGATGCACTTATATAGCCAAACTGGAAGAAAAGCTCTCTTCACCCAAGACTGGACTAGACAGTCAAGAGAATAAGGTAAACACTTGCACCACACCACACTCATCACATAGTCCCCCAAAACCTACACCATCAAAACACATACATAGAAACACAAAACACACACCTACATTCGTGGAGGCTCTCAATAAAAACCTGCCCAAGCATCAGGGACATCCAAAGGATAAACACAAGCAAACTCCACCCTCCAACACAACCCAAATGACACATAGCCCACAAACTCAGTGTGCCACTCAACCACAGCCCATAAGGCATAACAACGTACCCAACACTCTAGTCATAGGTGACTCTATAGTCAGGCACACTGATGTTCCACTCACTAGACTAAACAAGGAGAAAGTTACTGTCAGCTGCCTGTCAGGTGCCAGGATCCGCCACATAATGCATGCACTCAGGTCACTCCACAATAAGTACAAATAAATAACTGTCATTGTCCATGTTGGTGTGAATGACCTGAGATGTACCTCCCTGGACTACATGAAAAAAGACACGGAGGAGCTCTCCGATCTTGTATCCCAGGCAGGTATGACCCTAACCCTGAGTAGCATCCTGCCATCACCCAGAATGATACCACAGTACAAGGACAAAATGATTGACTTCAACAATTGGCTAAGCTTCTGGTGTCATTCTAAGGGGATCCAGTATTTGTCTGCCTGGGACGACATGATCGACAGTCCACGATGCTTTGCCAGAGATGGCCTGCACCTGTCGCCCTTAGGATTCTGGATACTGGCTAAGGCTCTTGCCACCCCTATAGTGCCTTTTTTAGGCAAGGTTCAAATGACAAATTCACCACTGTAACAGGTAGAAGCAAGCAAAATCTGAGGGTAATGCTACTCAATGCTAGAAGTCTAAACCTCAAAATGCACTCACTCGAGGCACTCCATAAAATGGAGAACATTGACATCTGTGCAGTGACAGAGACCTGGTTCAAAGCTCCAGAGAGCACCCCTGCATTACCAGGCTTCAATTCATACCACACCTTTTGGCCAACTAACCCAGAAAGAAGCACTAAAGGTGGAGGCGTGTCCATATTCATTAACAATATCCACACCTCCAGGCTAGTTGCACAGCATAATGCATCTGAGATTATCCAAGTGCAACTAACTCTGGGCAAGACCGCAATCCAAATTGTAGCTTGCTACAGACACCCCACCATGCCCCAGGATTCACACTCCTCATTTCTTGATACACTGGAAAGTATTAAGGTACAACCCAATACCCTAATAATGGGTGATTTCAACTACCCCGCCATTAACTGGGAAAACTACTCATGTACCAACTCTTTTGCTCAACATTTTCTAGAATTCATAAATTCCAACGCCTTGGATCAACTTATTCACACTCCACCAGGGGCAGCAATATCCTAGACCTGGTCATTACCAACATAGGAAACTGGTGTTCCACACCAGAGGTCAATTCCTTGTTGGTCAGATCCGACCACAAGCTAATCAGCCTAGACATCCACATCCCACCCCCACCCCCAATTAGGGAAACCATCGTAAAAAAATTCCCCAAAGCCAACTTCACACTTCTTAAGACAGAAGTGGCAAACTTCATGACACCCATGCAGATGGACAATAGAGGTATGACTGCTGAATCCTACACAAATGCACTTTATAAGCACTTACACGAGTGCATGGATCATGCTAACCCTAATAGAACCAAGATGTTATCCTCCAAAAAAAGGAAGCCAACCTGGTGGTCCTCTGCCATAAACAAACTCTACAATAGAAGAAAGAAACTGTTGCAAAAAAGAGTAAAATCCCATGACTGGAGGAACTCCCTCGTCAACCTCAGTAAGAAGCTGAGATCCCTCATAAAATCCTCCAAAGCTAGTTACGAGAACAAAATTGTCCCTGACTCTAAAGACAACCACAAAGCATTCTATAGCTATGTCAAGAATCTAAATGGGAACACTCAGCTCTGCTCTGAGTTACAGCACAATGGCACTAAATATACAGAACCAACTGATATTGCCAACATCCTAGCAGATAGGTTCAGTGCTAACTTTATCCCCCTCTCACCCCCTAGAAGACCCATTTCTATACCGGAAGAATGCAAAGTTCCTATAATTACGGCTGCACAGGTAAAAAACACACTCTCCAAAGCCAAGAACACAGCATCCATGGGACCTGACAATATCCCAGGCTGCGTTCTACATGAACTACAGAATGAACTGGCACCCTACCTAAGTACCATGTTCAATCATAGCCTCACCTCAGGCTTTGTAGCCACTGAATGGCGCACAGCGATGGTTATCCCACTCCACAAAGGGGGAGCCATGACGGATCCCGGGAACTACCGCCCCATTAGCCTGATGAGCCTGGTCTGCAAGGCCATGGAACGTATCATCGTGGAACTCATAAACAAAGACATTGGTAATCTCCAAACTCTGGACCCTACACAGTTTGGATTTGTAAAAGGAAGATCATGTCTCCTAAACCTGATTGACTTCTTTGAAGCAGTCACCAAAGCCATAGATGAGGGTAAAATGGTTCACACAGCTTATCTAGATCTTGCCAAGGCTTTTGACACCATCCCCCACTCTGGAATTATAGATGAGCTCACTAAACTAGGTATAAATCCCTATGTCACAAGATGGGTTGCCAACTGGCTCACAGACAGAACCCACACTGTGAAAGTAGCGGATTCCAAATCCGACATCAGACCAGTGACAAGTGGAGTACCACAGGGTTCAGTCCTGGGTCCTCTCCTGTTTGGTATCTACTTCTCTGAAGTGCAATCCAACACAGAATGTCTTTGGCTAACAAAGTTTGCAGATGACTGCAAACTAGGAGCCATAATCGAAACTCCTAACGATGTGGACAAACTACAAAAATTGACTCACTGAGACAGATACCTGGTGTCAAAGCCATGGCTTGAAGCTCAATGCCAAAAAGTGTATTGTCATCCCCTTTGGTAAAAACTTTGTACCCATGAACTACCACATAGCTGGTAGTCTACTTAATGCCAAAAATGTGATAAGAGACCTTGGGACACAGGTGGACAGTAGTCTCTCCTTTGATAATCACATCGCCACAGTGGTCAGGAAATCCTTCTACGTGGCTCATCTCATCACAAAAGGATTCTCATCCAGAAAAAAAGAGGTCATTGTTCCCCTCTACTCATCACTCATTAGACCCATTACAGAGTACAACGCCCCTTTTGGTATGTACCTCACAAGACATCTACAACAACTGGAAAGACCACAGAAATACCTCACAAAGAGGATTACTGGCCTCAAACAGATGCCCTATGCAGACCGTCTCAAAAAACTGCAGCTTTACTCCATCGCATATCGCCTACTCAGGGGTGATCTCTGCCTAACATACAAAGCTATGTCAAACCCAGAGCTGTTAGACATGCTCCACTTAAAGAAATCCTAATCCCTCCGAGCTACATGTTCTAGGGACCTAAATCTTGTCACTACAATGAACAGAACATGCTGGAGGGATAGATTCCTGTCCCAAAGACTTCCCATACTCTGGAACAGACTAACTATCTATGTCAAACAGAGCTCCTCATTAGCACTCTTCAAGAAAAATCTTGATGATTGGATGGGAAATGGGAAATTCATCCCGGGGATCACTTCTGTGGCTCTGCTCGACAAGGGCACAGGAAAATAATTTTCTTGGGTGGCGAAAGCCAGGGTACATTTTTTGGCTAGGCTTGTATGGGCCCTAGGGCCGATAGCCTAGTACCTTCCTATGAACCTATGAATCTATGCTTCATGCTTATCAAAAGATTTATAAAAATCAGTGTATACCAGGACTATGTATTCCCCATTCTGAAGGGGGTATGGGCCTTCTCAAAATTGATTGCATGTATAGATCTGCAGTCATAGGACTGCATACTTATCTGCTGACCTCAAAAGGCCCAAACATAATGTAAGTTTTAAAACATGAGGAGAATAAGTCTAAGATGACTTATCTGCTTAGTTTAGCAGAAGCATATCAGTATCAAGGGGAATGGAAGTCACACTAAAAGTTGATAAAAATCAGACAGCAACTGAATGCACCAAAAAACAAAAGAAATAATACAAAGTGAAGGATCAGATAAGAAGGTAAGAAATGTGGAAAATGCATAAATATAGTTACAAGTATAGAAAACTCTTGAAACAACCTCATGTTGACCAGGACTGAACACAGGAATGGTTAAGGAGAGATGAATTTAAACCAAAAGATGATAGGTTAATATCAGTTGGCCAAGATAATGGACTGTGTACACATTGGTTTATAAAGTCCATTGAGTATGTGAGAGAAACAGACAAATGACGATTTTGCAAAACATAATTGGAAACACTCCCACATCTTGTTGCTGGTTGCGATATGTTAATGGCAGAAGGACTGTATACTGAAAGACATAATAATGTGGAAAGACTGTTGCATTGGGGATTGTGCAAACATTAAAACAGGAATAGCAGACATAGCTAGAACAGCCAGTAACCTTCAATGCACTGCCAACCATTGAGAAATGCCAAAGGAGCAGCCAACTGAACTACTGGAAAGACAATGAAATCCATACAAAAACATGAAAAATGAAGCACAAAAAACTTCTAAAATCAGGCTGCTTACTTAAATAAACAGATTAAGCACTTTGGTTCCAAAATCGAAACTTCCTCAGAATCTATCAGGTTAATTTGAAAACATACTATGTAACTGTCATATAATGTTTTGTATAAATGAAATTTAAAACAATCAATATTATTTTGCTGTAGTAATTTAATGTACAAATATCAACTTAAAAACATTAAGAAAATATCTGAAGCAAATGTATATATTATAATCCCTTGTTCAACTAACAAATAGTTTACCAGGTCATAAAAAATAGGATCATTGATTTTTTTAATGTGTTGAGATATTAATCCATTAAAATTTATTCTGGCTCTACTTACTATATGACTGTTATGTAGCATGTTTTTAAATTAATTGGTTAAAAGGAAGTGATCTGCATACAAGCACAGATTCTGAAGAAGTTCTGGTTTTGGAACAACATTAATCAATTTATTTGAATAAAAAGCCTGATTTTAGAAGATTTTGGGGGTTGTTTTTCATATTTTTCTAGAGATTTATTTATCTTTCCATAATTCAAGTGGCTAGTTCCTTAGATTTGCACAGTGGTAGGCAGTGTATTGAAGGTTACTGTTTGTGCAAACATTATAATATTGAAGTAGCTGAAAAAACATTGGAAACACTAGCCACAAAGCATTGTAGAAAATGATCAAGTTTATATTATATCTGATCACCTATTACCAACAGATCAAAAAAATTGAGGCAAGAAAAACAGATATAGTTATCCATTAAAAGAAGATTAAAGTAGCATTGATCTTTGAAATTGCTACACCTAGTGACTATACTGTCTTACGTACAGAGAAACATAAAGTCATAAAATACTAGGATTTGCAGGCAGAAATGAGGTCAGTGTGGAAGAAGGATACCCAGAAAGTTCCAATAATAGTAGTAGGAGCAATGGGTCTTATAACAAAGAATTTACAATCGTACTTAGATATGTCACCAATACATGTAATTCCATATGAGTTGCTAAAGGAGTCAACACTAGGCACATTGCAGGTGCTGCATAGAACACTTCTGGCTAACATCAAAGATTGAAACAATACTAATTTCATGAACTTTAATCATACTTTGACTTAGGAACAGGGTCCATTCCCATCACGGTGTAAGAAACCAAAATGACTTGGAGAAATTAAAAAATATATATATGTTAAAAACCTTTTTGTCAACCAAGCATCACTACAGCTGTAAGCATTCATTAGACTATCTAAAGAAATATATTTCTAAGCCCAACACAGGTACTCAAATTAACAAAAATACTAGTGGGATAGTGAATAAAAGATAACTATGACCCTCTTATTGGACAATTAACTCAATTTAAATATACTTTGTATAGAAATAATGTGTTGCTTTGCTATTGTGTTAATAAAGAGCAGAATAACGCTGACCTGATTCCCAAGATAATCATACAGAAAGACTAAGGTATTAAAACACACAATATCAAATTCCCGGACTTGCCCCCTGCAGGACTCATGTTAGCATTCATTCCTGGTTCCATAGCAACAAGGAGTATCATTATTCAGTGATTTTTCATCCTTTCTGGTTTCAGCATTTTAGTCCTTTGGTATAATCATCTTAATATTCTAGTTGTGATATTCTTGTCTTCAGTAATTTGATAGCAAACCAAAAGGATCACTATAAGTAGGAATATGGCTGCTGTAAATAATCACTTAGCCTAAGTCAGTCATTTTAGTTTTATCACAAACCATTTTACAGATCATTTCACTGGTATACAGTGGCTCAAAAAAGTCAGCAATCCGAAAGAAAAAAATAGATGAAATGGCCAACAGCCTCTGATGAATTTGCAATATAAATGGAATAAATAAATTGTACTAAAATTGTTCTCTAAGTTGCCTTTATAATATATCCTTTCAACTTGTTATTCCATCTTATTCTGTCTTCAAAGCATGTCTACACTGTTAGGTGAAAGTCATCCAACAGCCAGAGCTGATGCTGATCTTTTTTTTTTGTTAACGAGGGCTTCTTTATCTGGCAGCCAAGCTTGCCCCACTGAAGGGTAGGGGTAAAGGGGCTGCAGTGTAGGACATGACAGAAGATATAACAGCCTTATCTGAATTATGAACAAAGTATATGAAAATGGGCTGCTTTTAAAAATAGCCCCAGTTCCCCTTTTTTTCTCCAGAGCTCTTTATCGAATTGCACTCCTGCAGATTAGGATATGTGGACTGCATGAGCTCTGCAGCTTTGTGACAAGTGGGCAAAGTAAAATTTTACATATTTAATATGAAACCTATACATCTTATAGAAAGAGCCATTGACAACAGCTAGTTTATATTTTAAATGCCCTATTTCTAATTCTGCCACTTGAAATGGAAAGACATGGAAATAATGACAATATGATTAAACAACATTAGGTGGCTGGGAATAAAAACAGCACTTCACAATAAGTCCTGTCAAAATTTATAGACTCTAGGAATGCATATATGACTACAAGGGAAGAACTTTTTCATGGTGGTATTACAATCCTAGGGCTTAGGTTTGTTCTACTCTGGACAGAATATTGGTGGAGCTACGTGTATTCAAAATTTTTGGCAAAGACTTGATTCCAGAAAGGATTAAGCAGGTTCAACTGTTTTATATCCCTAAAGTCAAGGTTTGGAAATCAAACTGATGGGCTGTATAAGAAATGATCAGAGACAGAGAGACAGACAGATGCATACACAGACAAAGGTAAAGGCTATACAGAAATAGTATATTCTATCTGCTGCATTAACAAATAATATCACTAGAAGTTGCAAGATACCAGAAATAAAGGGCTGGTTTCCATAAAGTTTACAGAATCTGACACATTTGCTGATATCGGCAAGAAACTTGCGGATAAAGTTGTAATATGTATATATTATACAAGAAACTCAGAATAGCTCAGTGTACAGTGGAGTTTCACTGTGTCAATTGTGCACTAAACAAATCTGTAAGTAATTGATAAGTAATGAGAAATGGTTGTCCAATCACCATGATGTACTGTATATATATATATATATATATATATATATATATATATATATATATATATATATATATGGATCACCTTTATATCCTCGAAATCGCGTTTTGCCGACACACTAATCACCGACACCAAAAGACCGACAACAAAAAATACCGACAACGCAAAACACCGAAAACCATTACACCAACACACTACACGTAAACAACACAGTACACTACATAACATATCCACTATCCCTAACCCAAACCCTAACCCTAAGGTCCGACACTACCGCACACTTACCCTACCTGCACCCTAACCCTAACTCACTTACCCACCTGGTGGAAACCCACACGGCCACAGGGAGGACATGCAGACTCTGCACAGAAGGCACCCCAGCATCGAACTGGAGAACCTCTTGCTGTGAGGTGACAACACTAACTGCTGCACCACCGTGGCTGCTCAAAATTAAGAAGTAATCTGTTACTGTTAAAACCATGTTTTTGCAGGGGGCAAGCCCCCTGCACCCCCCACACCCCATGCAACATAAATAAACTAACTCTGAGGTTGCCCTACAGTGAAGAGAATGGTAATGCTCCCTTTCTGTACTGTATTGTGAAGTACATTACCATTCTCTTCATTGTACAGTGATCTCAGAGTTAGTATATTTGGGCTGCAAGGGGTGCGGTGGGTGCAGGGGGGCTTGCCCACCTGCAAAAACATGGTTTTAACAGTTGTCATTTTTTTTTTTTTACTATCAAGATTTCAGAACCTCAAGATTCTGGGTTCAATATTCTGAATCTTGAGATTGTGATCTTTCAAAATTAAGAAGTGGACCCATATATATATATATATATATATATATATATATATATATATATATATATATATATATATATCTATGGTTTGCTATCACAATGCTGACGTGCACTTGCACAGCTATGAAGTATTTGAACAACAGATGTTCGAATACTTCATAGTTCAGCAGGTGATGTGAGCGAACGTTACCATTGCGAATGGACTGTGCATTTGCAATTCTAACGTTCGCTCATGTGAGGGGATCGCGGTACAGTGTGGTTAGGGAAATACATACCTTTCCTCACTGTAGTGCGATCTCGGAGTTGGAATATTAAGTTGGGGGGGTGTGGGGGGTGCAGCCCCCCACAGGGGGGGGTGCAGGGGGGCTTGCCCCCCTGCATAACTGTGTGTTTCGGCTACTTAGGTAGGTAGTTATGGGACGGGTGGGAGTGCTGTGTATTGCCGAAAATGTCACGAGCGACATTTTCGACAATACACAGCTGTTTTCGACATTAGGACAATTCGGAAATGTTCATTTCCGATGTATAAATTCAAAAATGCAGACACGTTTTGTTCTGATTTTCGAATTTATGATAGTAAACCATATATATATATATATATATATATATATATATATATATATATATATATATATATATATACATGAGTCTAATTCATAACATTTAAATTTCATAACACTGAATTTCATAACATTGAGACTATAACATCAAAGATTCAAAACACTGAAAACCCAAAACATTAAAAACTCAGAACATTGAAAACTACATTGTTCAAATAAATAAGGGGTCTATATTAGGAAACCGACAACCCGTTTGAGTGAATCAGAATTGAGCGACATGTATAGCATGAACTACGGTAATGACGAATGTTCAAAACCACAAAACACGAAATGTCAAATTGTCATGGTTGGCCCGTCTGCAGTATAGCTCTGTAAGCTAAGTGTGCAATAGTTACAGACCTTAGGGTTAGGGTGCGGGTTAAGGTAAGTGCATCGATAGTAATGTATGTAAGGTTTAGCGTAGGGTTAGAAATAGGGTTTGGTTAGTGTATGTATGTGTTTTATTTATTATGTTTGAGTATGTAGTATGTAGCGCATGGTGGTGTTGGTCGATTATGACGATTTGAGATTTGAAATTTCACGGTTTAGGGGGTTTGGCATATTTGCGGTTCGGGCTACGTGTGTCGGTGTTGTGGTGTTCGCTCAAACAGGTTTTTGGTTTCATAATATAGACCCTAAATAAGATCGCCTCCACCTACAACACCACCTAACAAATACACTTTCTACTACATTTCTACTACTTTCAACTACCTCAGTGAGGTTAAGAAATTAACTCTTTTCCACTGTAGTGAGATTTTGGAGTTGGTATATTTAATTTATGGGGGGTATGGGTGTGAAAGGGGGCTTGTCTCCCCTGCAGAAATGTAGTAGAATGTGTGTTTGTTAGTTAGGTGGTGTTGTAGGTGGAGTAGATGTTATTTACATATGCATTATAGTTTTTGGGTCTGTATTACATATCCGAACGCTTAAATGTTTGAATCACTAAAGATCGACCTTTAGCAATCGAACATTCAAATGTGCAAATATGTAATAAAATAAAATTAAAAAAAAAAAAAAAAAGAAAAAGGAAAGGGTTTAAGCAGGGGGCTGTGCCCCCCCACACCCCCGCTACTTAAATATACCAACTCCGAGATCGCAGTTCAGTGCGCGACAGTGCGGAAATGGGAAATTTCCCATTCCCTACACTGTAGCACAATCTTGGAGTTGGTATATTTAAGTAGCAGGGGGTGTGGGATGCAGGGTGGCTTGCCCCCCTGCTTACACCCTTTAGTTATTTTTTTCCTTTTCGTTTTTTTTTTTTATTTTTATTCATATTTGAATGTTTAAATGTTCGATCACTAAAGGTCAATATTTAGTGATTTGAACATTTAAGCGTTTGGATATGTAATATAGACCCTAGTTTTCAATGTTATGAAGCACACTTTCAATGTTCTGAGTTTTCAGTGTTTTGGGATTTCAGTGTTTTGGGATTTAGATGTTTTGTTCTCAAGGTTATGAAATTCAAGGTTATGAAATTTCAATGTTATGAAGTAGATCCATAAATATATATATATATATATATATATATATATATATATATATATATATATATATATATATATGGATCACCTTCAGATGCCCGAAACACCAAACCGCCGACACACAAATCACCGACACCAAAAGACCGACAACAAAAAATACCGACAACGCAAAACACTGACACCAAATACCATTACACCAACACACTACACGTAAACAACACAGTACACTACATAACATATCCACTATCCCTAACCCAAACCCTAACCCTAAGGTCCGACACTACCGCACACTCACCCTACCTGCACCCTAACCCTAACTCACTTACCCACCCCTAACCCCAAGATCCGACACTACCGCACACTCACCCTACCTGCACCCTAACCCTAACTCACTTAACCCACCCCTAAACCCACAGTCCCTCACTATCGCACACTTACCTGTCCGCTCCCTAACACTAAATCCCTCACTCTATCGCACACTTACCGAGTCCGTCGGGTTCTCACCTTGTCGGTCATCTGCATTGTCGGTGTTTTCGACCCGTCAGATTCCGTGTCGGTGAAATGCGATTTCGGGCATCTGAAGGTGACCCATATATATATATATAGATATATATATATATACATATATATATATATATATATATATGTATATATATATATATATATAATATATATATATATATATATATATATATATATATATATATATATATATATATACATATATATATATATATATATATATATATATACATATATGTATATAAAATTGTTGCATAGGCATTTCAGTATATATATATTATCCCCTCACTTGTGCATCCATATCTACCTTGGACTTGAAACTTTCTTCCATTAATTCTTGAAAAGCTTTTTATTAATCTATCTTTTTTCGTTGTTTTTAGGACGTCAGCATTATTTTTTTAACAATTCTATAGGCTTAGACACACTCAACCTAGTCAATAGCTTTGTAAGAATCAAGAGGTTGCACTCTCTGCATTCCATGATTTATATGAACAGTTTCATTATTAAAATGAGGAGAAAGTGATATGACAATACATTGAACAATAAGCAAGGAATATGACAAACATCTGAGACAGGCAGCATGATAATTTACTGAACACACATCAATATAATGAATACAACAGTAAAAACAATGTTATATGTTCAGTCACAAAAGCTGGTGACATATGACACTAATATATCTGGTACTAACAGTATTGCATATGTACAACTGTATGCATTATCTACAAAAAGGTATTAGCAATCAGTAGCCTAAAAATATGCTTGCTAACTATGAACTGCAACAATCAAATATTTATCGGCACAAGTGTCAGTAAACCTAGGCTATAACTATGTTTAAACCCAAATGACAATGTGTTAGAAGCAGATACAATAACACTATTGAACTGAAGAACATGTCACATATTCTACAAACAGCAGTGCAAGCACTGACAGAACAGGCACCCATTCACTCTGTGAATGGGAAGACCATACATAACAGACCAATCACTGCAAAATGTAACCATACATACAAGGCTACCATGCCATGCATCAGAAGCAGCAATCAGAGCATTTAGACTTCTACACATATCCACCTTAACAAAATGTGTGACAGAAACACCATCCCAAATGTTATTTAGGTTGCAGAGTAGAGTTAAACACTGTGTGTCCAATCAATCGCTGAATGCTGCATGAATGTTCCACATCTTTAGATTTCAATCACAGTTGTAAGCACGCTATCGTGTGATGATTTTACTTACATTACTGAAGCATGATGGGTATTCCTGCATTCTAATCAATATACATGTTATTGTGAAAAATATAGGTCTGTAAACAGGAGAAGATTCATTTCATTTCCTATAACAGGAAAAATAATCATTATATCTCTCACCCTTTGCTGTTCCACAAGACTGTGCATCCACTCAATGCACATGGCTCTGTTACTGCTGCAATCATCCTCACTGCAAGATATAGAAGAGAATGTATGAATGATGTATTCCTCAAAAAACAGAGATATACACTAGGACAGTTCTAAACATTTATTTCTGAAGAATATTAGATAATCACAATACACATTTGTCAGTGCTACATACATGTGTTAACATCTATGAACGTAATTTGGAGAACATGATATTCAAGCCTGCCATCAGACTCTGTATTCAAATTCTAACGTTGAGAGCTATCTGCCTAGCTAACACATCTTGACTGAAAAAGCAGGCTTTGAATGCAAAGAAGACTTCTTTTTATGACATCATCTGGGTGAGGGATGGTCTACTAATAAGGATCTTGGCTTCGGATTTCAAAGTATGAAAATGCGCTGGTCGTGTAGCTAAACAGTTTTACATTTTCATTCATGCCAGCACTGTGTTCAGAAACATTAACCATAATGGAGAGCTTACATTCATCAAACAGTGGGACTCTGTCATGCAGCATATAGCTTCTGTGAACAGAACCATACTTGTTGCTGTACATAAGCAACTCAGTAAGGTATATATGAAGACCATGATATTCTTTGCCAAAGTGCACATTACTAAGAAATATACATGCATCTTTTCTGTCCTGCATTTCATCTGTCAGTCTGCCCATCCCACTTTCTCAAAACTTGAGGATGATGTTGTTAGACCTTGATAGCACTTTTACAAAGTGTACAGTATTAACCATGGAATTATTCAGACATATAACAGTATTTAGCAAGCTTTATTGACCCTGCTGTTAAAAGGCTGATGTTAATGGAACATTACAGATTATGGATATGTTCACAGTATTTCAATGAATAACTGAGTTCTTCACAACCATGGTCAAAATATATGTTAATATCAGTAAGTGGAATGAGCTTCTCTCTATAAATGTTATGGGTAGATTAAAACAAGATAACAGTTTCAGATATGTGTCCCCTCTCTGGATTGAGCACACAGCATGGCAAAATGTAAGCATGCTTGCCTGTTGCCTTATAAGCCAAACTAACAGACAGCACACATTATTCCCAAACAAATAGGTAGTGTTCTACAA
This sequence comes from Protopterus annectens, assembly GCF_019279795.1. NCBI lineage: Eukaryota > Metazoa > Chordata > Ceratodontiformes > Protopteridae > Protopterus > Protopterus annectens. The sequence continues at coordinate 191,314,293 of NC_056732.1, forward strand.
ACCCTTTTGTTAGGAAGCTGATATTATCAGAGCATTACAGAATACGGGCCATATTCATAGGACTTGATGACTAACTTAGTTATTCATAAACATGTACAACAGAAACATTAATATCAAGTTTTGGAATGCTTCTCCAAAGAAATGCTTTGGGTAATTAAAACATGATAACAGTTACAGATATACATCTCCTCTGTGTGGACTGGAATCCACAGCACACCAAAACGTAAACATGCTGGCTGGTTTCCTTACAGGCCAAGCTAACAGTCAGCAAGGACTTTCAGTTTAGGTACTGTAGGTGTTAATTAGAAGTCCTTCAGAGAACAGATGAATATGGAAACTGCAAAAATAACCGCTATCAATGCATAACTGAAAACATATGTTTAAGCAGTCAGACAGGCATTCCTTTTTAGCTTAAATAAACATGTTTGAGTACTTTCTGAGGAGGAATAAATTAATGAAGTTATGTATGTGTTTTATTCCAACATGTAATGGTGCAGTAGACAATTACTATAATGGAAAACTATGACATGCACATTTATCAGTGGCCTAGGTGCTACAGGTGCCAGTGATGCACGGTGCCAGTGGCTATGTGAAATTATGTCATTAGGTATTGTAAAACATATGTACTTCTGCAAAAGTCATTGTTACAGATATTATACACATTATTCAATAAATTAACAACATGGGAATCAAATCCACAGCTATCAGGACAGTAGTTACCAGCTCCACCTAATACTTTTTGTTAGCTAATTGTCACAGCAGCTACTAAATGGTTATAAAAACATCTGAATCTGATATATTTGGGACAGAGAAATATCTGTAAAATCTGTAGGAATGCTCAGGTATGCATGGAATATTGATGCATATTTAGGGATCTACAGGTTGCCTTGGCGCCTTGGAGACCCTCTGTCATAGAAACTCCTTATCACTCTGATGCAGGTTATCATAGCAGTGGTGAACCTGCACTCCAGTGTGGTAGGTCCTTGTCCTCCTTCAGTGCTTCCTCACAATCCTTTTCCATATGTCTATCATGGCGAAGTTCCCGGGTCTGTCTCTCATCCTCTGCTCCAATCCTATGTACACAGTTAATATCTGAGTCATCTCCTCATCGATCCAGTTTGGTGCACTGACACATCTCAGCCAAAGTAGCCATCATGATCTTAAACTTGAAGAAGTACAGAAAATACAACACAGAGAAATGCTCACTGAGGTAACACTCAGTTTGCCGTTAGCAATGGTCTGAATAGCAAATGTACTCAATATTTGTAAGTGGTTCTGATGTCAGGTTATCAGATCATTGCAAGGTAATGGGGATGTGCCACACATGGTTTTGTTTAACAATATTTATTGGGTGTTTCCGCTGAACATCTGAGTGTTATGGTGCAAGAAGACAATTTACATAGAGGTGCACAAATAGGATTCTAAAAATCTGAATTTTAATGAACCTCATTAATTGCATATGGTGCAAATAGTACTTAAAGGTGGGTGCATATTAGATATACTTTGGTTTGGATTGAGAGGCACATTGGCAATTGATAGCACTTCTGCTCTGGTGATTAGTGAATCTTTGCAAGTCAGTCATTTCCAAAGGTACCTTGTTAAATTAATTGCAACTCAAAATGTTATCTTTAACAGGAGTTGTTATAATTTACTGGAGTGATGTTGTTAACTTTCTGCATACAGAAGTTCAATTTTAAATAAGTGATTTCAGTCCCATATGCAGTTGTATAGACAGACATATTGCAAATGTTAACAGTATATGAAGGCTGACTTACGAATTATCCCCAGTTCTTACAGGTAATCCCTTGCAGTCTGTTGTGTAACTATGGAAACATATGAATGCACACACAATCTGTATCTATAATGTGATGTTAATATTATGGATATTTCTTAGTTCCTCTTTCCTAACAAAACTGTTAAAAATATACTCTGTTGCTGTTATAGATATTTCTTCAAGTGCTGCTTCTTAACAAAGGTATCGTCACTAGTGGCTCAATATACTAAGGATCTGTACTGTCTGTGGCCTGTCTATGGCTCCTGAGTTTTTCTGAAGCTTTCTGTAACTTGTTAACTTGTTACTAGTTGTAGTATGTTTGTAATATTTTAATGTGAAATGCATGCAGACTCCTGTGGCATGATGCTATCTTTGGACCTCCATTCAGCATATATGTAGTCTGAGGGGTTGTAATCCCACTCATGTACTCTAAAGATAATGTAAGTTATGCTGATTTTACAAATGTTATGTATGAGTGCATTGTTGTCACTTTTTATATGTCACATTAGCATACCTCCCAACCGTACTGAATTACTCGGTTTTTATCGTGTTTTGGGGTCCAAAACATGGGGTGCCACGATTCCCGAGTGGCATCCTTTAATTTCCAAACTTCCCGGCTGTTGTATTTGAAAAATGTTTTCCCATTTTTCTTCAGCTGACATCATCACATGCGCGATGATGTCAGCTCAGCAAAACAGCCTGCCAGCCTGTCAGAATTGAGCTAAATGGCCTGCCAGCATGCGTGCATTCATTTCCAGCCAGCTGCGACAAAGAGGGAATTCCTATCTTGAGAACGTTTTGGAGTTAAGTGTAATAATTAAGTATTAAACAGTTTGGATGATTTTGTCAGGTTTTACAGCTTGCATATAGTAAAATTACAGGCACTGTTTTGTCTGCAGCATATTGGTTTGAAAGGGAAAAGACATACAGTAAGTAATCTATCAGAGCGGTGTTATGGTTTTTGTTTTGCAGACTTTCCTAATGGTACACTGAGCGTGGCTGGATATAATAATGTTCTGAAGTCTTAGCGACTGCATAAAGGATTACCCTGGTCCAAAGCAGTTCACTGCATAGTTGACTGTGGGGTGATTTGGTTTGCCTACAGCATTTTAATGGAATAAGTTCGGAAATATTGATAAAAGTATTAAACTACTGTACTGATTCCACAACTCGTGCTTTTAGATAGTCTAGTACCTTCTTTTTATGCAGTCAATGGTACTGCATAGGTTTAGGAGATGTTTTGACAGAATTGTTGGAACTGTACACTGTAATTAGCTAGAAATGTCTTATTTATACACTGAGCTGCTTTGGTGCTACATAGTTCTTTCAATGCAAGTTTTGGCGAGTTAAAGTTAAAGCAGGTATTTGTTCAGTTAACAGTATCATTATGAACTCCTTAGCAGCAGTGGCGGAGCGAGGTTAGAAGTGGTTTCCAAGAATGGCTGAACGTAATGACTGCTGGCTAAACGAAATGAAGGTAATGAGAACTGGTGTGTGTGTGTGTGTGTGTGTGTGTGTGTGTGTGTGTGTGTGTGTGTGTGTGTGTGTGTGTGTGTGTGTGTGTGTGTGTGTGTGTGTGTGTGTATGTGTGTGTGTGTGTGTGTGTGTGTGTGTGTATGTGTGTGTGTGTGTGTGTGTGTGTGTGTGCGCGAGCGTGCGGTGTGTGTGTGTGTGTGTGTGTGCATGTGAAGCAAAGCCTGAACACTGATTTCCCAGGTAAAGCACTTTAGTTGCTTGCTGCCATTCAGAGCATACAGTTGCATTTCTGTATATTTCTTGCTGCATTTACTGTGTGTGGTTTATGTCCATTGATGCTGACTCTTTATATATTAGATGTCCATTGCTGCTGGCTCTTTATATGTTAGATGTCTGTTGCTGCATTTACCATGTGTGTGTGGTTTATTAGATGTCCGTTGCTGTTGGCTGTTTATATTAGATGTCCATTGCATTTACCATGTGTGTGTGGTTTATTAATTATTAGATGTCCGTTGCTGCTGGCTCTGTATATTAGATGGCGTGTGTGTCCGTTGCTGCATTTACCGTGTGTGTGTGGTTTATTAGATGTCCGTTGCTGCTGGCTGTTTATATTAGATGTCCGTTGCTGCTGGCTGTTTATATTAGATGTCCGTTGCTGCTATATTAGATATCCGTTGCTGCATTTACCATGGATTGATTGATTGATGCTGCTGCCGGTGTGTGTGTGTAAAATTCCCCAGATAGAACTGGCTGGCGGTTAGGGTTAATCAAGCACAAACCCTGTACCTTAGGTACAGAGAGCAAGAGCCTGAGTTCTCTACCCATCTACTCATATGGCCTGAAGATAAGTTTACATAAATCTGTTTGAAACAAATGTAAATGTGAACTATGCAGCTGATATGCAAATGCAAAAATCAGTAATTAGTCACCACTATTGTGAAACCCACATAATAACATGAGACTTCATTCAACATGACCATCACTATGGATTTTATAAGTCACTGTCTGACTAATACAAAGAAAATGATGGTTTATCTTGATGAAGTGTCAGCTATCTTTTAGCCTAAATGATATCAGATCACCCTGCAATTATCACAAGAACAGTATACTAGGTGATATATTTTCAGAGTGAAGGTCGCTGTTTATTAATATTACATGGTTGCCTATGGAGTACTGCAATTCCATATATGTAATTCCTAAATGTTTAATTACCAGTGAGGAATTTCTTTAGCTGTATTTCTTTGTATTTGTATATATTTTTTTATTTTGGTAATGCAAGCATCAATCTTTTTTTCAGCATTTACCTTGATACACTCAGGAATGTGAGTGTCATTTCTATTTTCCCTTGAGCATGTTTGCTTGTTATCTATGTTATTCCATTGTATCACTTCATATTTTTTATTACTCAGTCTGATGTCACATGTGGGATCCATCCAACCTTCTATTTATGTGAGTTCCAGAAGAGCAGCATGATCCACCACTTTTGGTTGAAGGAGTTATATCTCACTGTACAAAGTTTCCCATAATGTCTGGAATGTGTTTGGCTCACACTTTTGGTTTGCTCCTCTTAAAATTTGGATGGTGCAGTGGTAATGTTGTTGCCTCACAGCAAGAGGTTATCTGGTTCAATTCTTGGCTGTAGTGCCTTCTGTGTGGAGTCTGGATGATGTCCTCTCTGTGTTTGTGTGGGTTTCCGTATGGCTGAACCAACAACAAAGTTTTATAACTGTTTTATACGAGTTTCGCGAAGAATGAAGGGATGCCGTTTCCCAGTGGCACCCCTTCATTTTATTTTTTTCTCATTTTGCAGCCGAGCTGACGCGTCGGAGCTGGCGTCATCCGTGCGCGCCAGCAGGCAGCAGGCTACCAGCCACAGTTCGAATTGATTGAGCTCTCGGAGCTCATCATTTCTGGCTGGCTGAAATGGCGGCGTGGATACGGCTTCCTCCCACAATACGCTAGATGCATTTTTATTTGCATGTGAGTTTCCATGCTGTTTCAATGAATGTGAGTTTTCAAGGGCAGAGAAGTTTTAATGTAATGCTAAGTCTATTTTCATTGTGAGACTGCATTGCTTTGTTTAGCAGATATCTATTAGTGTTTGTGCTATAAAATGTAAAATTCCAACCAATCATTGTAGAAATAAAGCAGTATGCACATTAGTGTTTATAGTAAATGGGGCAAAACAGCCAGGCAATGGGACATTGGAATGGTTGCAGGGGGACGTGGGGCCATATTTTGGTTGTCTGTTCTTCAGTTTACATTTAAAAATTGGTATCCCACAATTCCATTGCAGTGGGTGGGGTTATATAAGTATGCATGCAAATTTAATGTTAATCAGCGTACAGATTTATACCGATTTTTCATGGACTTTGTCCAGATTTTTGATGTTTCCAGGTTGAGAGGTATGCACATTAGTATTTATGAGACAGTGATATACAGATCTTTGCATTGCACAGAACTGCATACTGGTTATGTTGACATATGCTGTTCACAAAATTAAATGCATAAATGGGCTCATGCAGGAATATTATCATGTACATATCATTGTCTTTCAGATCGCCTACCATCCCTGCGGTGACAACTTCTCCCCCCAGGAAAATGACATCACAATTGACATTCTCTGGCAACATGGACAGAGACTCCTAGGCTGTTCATACAATGCAGTTTGGAGAAATGAAATCTGAACCGACCTTGCTAACATGATCAATGCAGTTGGAGCAGTGGCATAGCTGGAAAGGGGTCCTCCCTGGGCAGCGTTTCTGGGACTGTTACATTTACTTTTATTAAAACAAAATACTGGTTTTGTTTGTTTTTAAGGGCATTCTTCTTTAACAACAGTCCTGTCACATCATGTCTGTGTGTGCGTTATTGACAGACATCCTGTTCTTCCTTCACACCTGCAAACAATCATCCATGGAATGTAAGTGTTCGGCCTGCTTTACTTGGTTCACAGTGCATGTGTGTAATGCCCCAGTTGGGGGTGGGCTGGTGGTTAGTGTTACTGAGGTTCAAACCCTGTACCTTAGGTATAAGAAACAAGAGCCTGAATTCTGCACCCCTACCACCACTTGTGGTTCAAGGAGTTGCGTCCACAGAATGTCTGGAATGTTTGGCTTGGCTCATATTTGTGGTCTGTTCCTCTTAAAATTTGTGGTTTTATGGCAAATCAATGAGGACTGAATTCACTAATTTAATGACAGCCATTTAAGTTTCAGTTTTCCTATCTTTCAGGAAACACATGGTAACACAAAATATTTTATTCTAGCAACTTTCTAAGATTATACAAGCAATGTTTAAAAAGTGTCCCTGGTTTTAGGCCTTTGTTTCCCCTCCATAAATGTTGGCTTTGTCCAGATTTCTTGTGCTGCAAAGTTGAGAGATATAGTTGAGTGTCAAATGCATTTTACAATGAGCTAAGAACTTCAGGGGAAAAGCTTAGTGCTGATTATGCCAAGTTTGTTTGCAATATGCAACTGTTGTTTAGAAAATGATATCACTATTGTGCTAAAGCATTTAACTGTATTGTTAGTAGCACAACAGGTAGTGTACTTGCTTTTGATGCAGAAGGCTGTGGGTTCTGCTCATACAGTATGTAGATGTATTGCTAATACTGTACTGTCTTGTATTTTAAAGGGGGTGGATGCTGCAGTCCTGAGAATGTCCTCCTCTAGAGGAGATACCTAGCAATTATGAATCTGTTATCGGTTTGCCATCCATTCCCTTTTGTAGCATTACCAGCTTACAGTACCAATTTTAATGTAACATCGGCAATTTATTCTTCAAGAGCAACAGGCACTTTATTTGCACAGTGACAGGGCTTTTGGTCTTTTCATGTAAGTCATGTTTTCAAGGTCCAGGATTCTCTTGGTTAGAAACCTCTCTGGTCTCTCCACTTGCTGCAGGGGTCTGGTGAGATACATAAAGAATGGAGCATTGTACTCAAATAGTGGTCTAATACAGATCAAGTACAGTGCAGTTAGTCCTGGATGCAATGCCCTTATTTATGAGATGCACAATGTAGAAGGCTTTCTTTACCACTATGGACACATGGTGAATGAAGTTTAGATTGCTATCAACCTGTTTTACCAATTCTCACACCACTGGGTTTGAGCTTAGAGAAGTGCTATCTATATCACAATTAGGAGGTGCTACTTCTTTGCCAAAGGGAATAAAGAGGCATTTGTTTGCATTTAGCTTTAGTCTGTGACTGTGGCAGCAATTGTCTATCTGTGTCAGCCCTTTCTGTAATATGTTTACATCCCTGTAGGACTAAATGATTGCACCCAGTTTGCAGTCATCTGCAAACATGATAAGCCATAGCACATGTTCTTTCACCTGGACCTCAGAGAAATAGATTCCAAACAGTAGAGGCAACAGCACACATCCTTTTAGTACCCCACTGGTAACTGGTCTATTGGTGGAGGTGGACTCCCCAACTTTGACAGTGTCCCTTCTGTTGGTGAGCCAGTTGGCTACTTATCTATTACATATGGGTTAATCCCCAGCTGGGAGAGTTTCTGAATGATCCCTAAGTGGGAGATTGTGTCAAAAGCCTTGAAAAATCAAGATAGGTGGTATGTACTGCTTTGCTCTCATCCAGGGTTTTGGTGACATTTTTAAAGAAGTCCACCAGGTTTAATAAGCAAGATCTACCCTTGATGAAAACAAACTGGGTTGGGTCAAGACTTTGAAGGTCACCTGTGTCCTTGTTGATAAGATCCATTAATGATTCTTTGCATGGCCTTGCATATAAGGCTGGTTAGACTTATGGGTCAGTAGTTTCCTGGGTCGGTTGATGGACCCCTTTGTGCAAGGGGATTACTGTTGCTGTCCTCCACTCTGCAGGAACAAATCCAGTGCTCAGGCTGTAGTTAAAGAGAGTGTCAAGTGGTTCTGCTAGGTCTTGTTTTAGATTGTTTGGTAAGCAACCTAGGATGTTATCTGGTCCCATAGAAGATGTGTTTTTGGCCTTGGAGAGCACTTGTATGACCTGTTCTTTGGAGATATTTGGTAGAGGAGTGGTGTTCAGACTGTTTTGGGGTATATCTGGTGGGGACAGGGGGTGAAGTTACTGCCAAATCTGTTAGCTAGCAGGTTGGCAATTTCCTCAGGTTCAGTGTGTGTTGTACCATCCATTACAAGTTTGGCACACAGTTGGGCATCCCTTTTAGGTTTCGGATGTAGCTAAATAATACTTTATGGTTGTCGTTAGCTAGGGATGCTAATTTAGTCTAATAACTAGCGTTAGAGGACTTCACAAGATATCTGACTTATTTGTTCAAGCTGTGGTGGTTATTCTTCCTATGTTGAGTAAGTTCCCTCTTGTTCTTAGATATCAGTTTCTTTCTTTTGTTATATAACTTATTTATACTTACAGTCCACCAGGGTGGCTTGTTTTTTGGGGAGGACCTGCTTTTATTTCCGTCAGGTACAGCTGAATCAATGCATTTGTTTAAGTCACTATATAGGGCATTTGTATACTCCTCTGCCATTGTTTGACTGTGTTAGTAGGGGCTTTGAAACTTTTTATAATATTGTTTAGCAGGCAATAGTTTACTTTGGCAAAATGTTAAAGTTTTTTTTTTTTTTTTGTTCCCGTGGAGATCTCGGGTGTGATGTTTACTTCTTTATGGTCTGACCTTACCAGGGATGGTAACACATAGGGGGTAGTGCAGTGACCCCCTCATGCTGGTGAGCATTATGCCTAGGACATTTGAGCCCCTTGTGGGGTGCAGACTAACTGTTCTACGGCATTTAAATTAACAACATCCAGGAACCTCCAGAGCAATTGTGTTTGTGTTCTTGTAAGTCACCCAATCGATGGAAGTTTAGTTGAAATCTGCCATGGTGAAGGTTTTTGTTATATACCAAGTGGCTCTAGCAAGTTCAGGTAGGCAGTGTGCATCTCCTAGTTCATTATGGGGGACCTGTAGCTAGCAATGATGTGGTAGGGTATTTTGCTTATAGTTATTTGAACCTGGAGTAGCTCAAGAAAATTGTACTGTTTTACTAGTCTTGAGGTGTATTTTGTTCTTTCATGCTCGCTTTGAGGTCTGAATGTGTGAAATTCATTGTAGCCTTGTACAGCTGGGGTGCTTTCTGTTGCCTTGAACCAGTCTCAGTGACTGTACAAATAGCATCTTCAAGGTGAGGATTGCTTCCAGGGAGTGCTATTTACTGTTTTGGCACCTAGCATTAAGCAGCATGACCTTGAGTCTGTCTATGAAGGATTTATTTACATCAGAAGTTTTGTTGGTTTGACATTTCCTAAAAAAGGCACTAAGGGGAGGCAAGCATTTTTGCCCGCATCCAAAAGCCTTGGGGAAATAGGTGAAGGTCATCTCTGGCAAAGCAGCATGGTCTGTCGACCATGTCACCCCAGGCTGTCAGATACTGGATACCCCTGGAGTGACACCAGAAACTAACCCAATTATTGAAATCATCATTTTTTTTGTCTGCATTGTGGCATCATCCTAGGTGAATGTAGAATTCTTCTTAGGGCTAGAGACATACCTGCCTGGGACACATAATCTGAGAATTCTGGTGCATCTCAAGTAATTCACTCTGATCTGTACTATGACAGAGTCATAACGGTAATTGTTGCTGAGTGATTTGAGTGCATGTGCGATTTGATGGCTCCTGGCACCTGACAGGCAGCTGACTGTGACCTTCTCTTTGTCTGTCTTTGTGAGGGGGACATCTGTGTGTCTCACTACTGAGTCACTTATGATTAGGACATTAGGTTTTGAGGTCTTTTGCCTTGGGGTCTTAATTGTTGAGACACTGTATGTGTGATGTTATGTGTATTGGTGGATTCTGTTTATGTACCAGTATGTGTAGGCTGTTTGCACTTGGAAGGCCTCTGGTCTTTTGGTAGACTCATAAGGAGTACCTCCATGTATGTGGGTTTATGTATCTTGACGACCTTATCTTGTGTGAGAGGAGAGTTGTGTGTTTGTGTGTGTGTGTGCTGACAACCTGTTTGATGTCTTGTTTATTGTTATGTGAGAGGACTGATTCTAGTTTCACAGTATGGTTACATCTCTCACATACTGCATCTGTTTGCTTTAGGAGCAAGTGGTTGCCAGTATACATGAGGCAATTGGTACATTGCCTCAGGATGTCCATGTCATTCAGGCTGGCTGAAGAAATGCTGGGAAACTGACTGTCCATAGTACCAGGCAATTCTTAAGTACTAATTTGTGAGAGGGCAAATTAGATCAGCTATTGATCTGGGATTAACAATGGGACTTATTCTATAGATGATCAGGGATGAAAAGTGAGGCGACCCTGTTCAGTGCTCAGATGAGTTGCCTGCAGTGCAGCATTGCACAGCTGTATTGCCCACAGAGCAGCAGGAAACCTGGGAGGGTTTTACTGACTATCTAGGAAAATAATAGTTTCCAGGAGTTTGTTTCTTATACAAGGCACCACTAACCCCCTTTGCAAAGTGTCCAGCTACATGCAAATGTGAGGCTTATATACAGGTGAAATTAAACAGTTTTAATCTAGTCTGCCAATAGGAAATCCCACAATGATCCTTCCACCAGCAATTCCAAGCTCAGACAAGGCTATAGCCACACTCCTCTGCCACAAGAATGCAGGGGAGCCATTCTTAATGTAAGATAACTGGATTTGGGTTCCAGTGTATAAAAAACAGGCTAGATTCAGCAAATCTAGATCTAGGCTATGCTAACTAAGAAATACTTCAGTACAAAACAGGTGTAGGTAATAAGCAGGCAACAACAGTAAAAACAGTCAAACAGGCTATGAATGCAGTAAAATAGTAAAATACAGATGAAAAAGTGCAGATCAAACTCAAAATAAGCTTATTTTCTTGTTCTTAGCTTTGGATGGCTTGGATTAAAGCAGAAATATTTTGGACCTCTGGCAAAGGACACAAAACACAGAGCAATTCCACTTAGTTGAGCGAATCAAACCCTGCACTTTGCATCTTAGAATTCAACAATTTAACTATTATATCAATCCCCAAATATTGGCAATCCATGGGATTGGAGTGATAACTGCAGGAAACACTGTTATGCTCTTCTGACTAGACAGACACACACTCACACACACACACACACACACACACACACACACACACACACACACACACACACACACACACACACACACACACACACACACACACACACACACACACACACACACACACACATATCCCAGTTGACTGCCACAGAACAAGTCTTATGATTATGCTGTTATGTCTGATGCTCAGTGTGTACATCTAGTAAGTACTTGCCATTAGATGCAATCTGTGCTGCTGTGGTGGAACAACACCTGACCATCAGTGTTCAATCTGTGTACTCGTGTATGTGTAGTTTCTCTTGACTCGAAGTTGTGGATCACATGCTGCCATGTTGCCTGGGCCTGCACTTGTGGTCACACCCTAAATTGCCTGCTCCTATGTTTTCTGTCCCCTATGTCCTGTTCCTCCCATGATACCTGTGGGATGTCCTTTTCAGACATCTGGGGTTCTTGGAGTAGTTCACCCACACCTGCAGCCGGAAAACCACCATATGCTCTAGTTAATATGTTGTGCAATATGGCACACACCATTATTATCTGTGCACCTTCTCAATTGTGCATTGCAATGCAGCTCTGGATGTGTCTATACATTTGAACCTAGCTTTTAATATACCAAACACATGTTCTGTTGTGTTTCTGGTTGTTACATGTGCTCTATTGTAGGCCTCCTGTGCAGAGTTGGATGGTTCATAGTTTGGTCGGACAGTTCACACGGTTCACTGTATGGTGTCATTGGACATAGCTCAAGTGGATAATCACAGTCACCTGTTGTGGGAAGTAGAAGTACCTGTGGTTGGGATGGAGCATATGCTGAGGATTTCAGAAATGGAGCTGGCATGGTTGTCGGTCACATTTAAGTTGCATTGTGTGCACATAATGTGTTTTGGAATCAGACCGGTTTGCTTAAAATCCCTAATTATGCTACATTGAATATCTAAGTACTTGGGCTGCCTTCAGCAAGCCTTCTAAAATCACATCCACTGCAGGTTTGCTGAAGTCTTCCTTCAGCATGCTGCATTGTCCCCAAATGGCTTCCACAAACTTTATGGAATCTGACACAAAGGGTTGGATCTGGTATTGTATTATGAGGCAGCAGCCTTCTGTGCAAAGTAATTAAACAGGATTAACACACAAGTGGCACATGACATACTTCCATCTATGTGTGCACTTTTTATTTTGTTTATTTAATTTGCACAAAACCAATCTCCTTTATTGATTTAAAAAAAAATCTCTAAGCTATTGCTTTGGTCTGTAATATCAGATGTCATCAGATATAATTTCCTTGGAGCTACAATCAGGCACAAACTAAACTTGAAAGTGCAAATAAAAGCATCTCTGTAAGTTTGAAAGTCTAGCACAGAACAAGTCTATGAGCTGCTCATGATTTCATCTTGTAGACCTGCATTTGATTCCCCCAGTTTTTTCTTTTTCTATATGAATATGCACAAGTCACACGCAGCCTGTTTCCCTGGATAACTCTAGAAGGTGGTATCTAGTGCCAAGTGGACTTAACATTCACAAAAAAAACAGGCAAATTAAACAAGAATACATACATAACATTAATGAATTTTACTTGTGCATGTTTTATCTTACCATATGAGCTGGGTAAGTGACTTAATGTGAGAGTCCATAAAATCAGACAGGTTGTTATCCTTTTAACTAATAATTGCATGAACCAAATGAATAGCTGACATTCAAATGTCCTTTCTTCTTTGCATGGGATCTGATTGCTGATTATTATTATTATTTTATTATTATTATTATCATCACTATTACTAATAGCAGTTGTATTTGACTGGCATTTTGTAAGGAGCATCTTCTATAAACAAATTTACGACTGACAAAAAAAGACATATGTGAAAAGTAAAGAAAAGCAAAGAAATTATTAGTGCCTTGAGGGAATTCTGGAAACTTTAATGGCATCTGGCACAGACACCTAGGTTGATGTGGTCCATGCAGAATTATTCCCACTTCCCCTATACTGGGCAATTATACCCATAACAGCCCCTCTTGTCTCCTTAGCTAGCTTAGAAAGCACCTATCACAAGATAGTTTACTGCATTATGAATCTAACAAACAGAAGTTATCACTGGCAGGCAGTAAAGTGCATCACTTGGAATCAGATAACTTGAGCTAACTTACTTGTGTTGTATACATCATCAGCCATTGAAGTGCCATAGCCTACTCTAAATCACTTACTTTAATCCCCCTCCAAACTCCAGTCCCTCAATTCAAAAATACTGAACTTACAGCTGGACTACTGAAACTAAATAGACACAAAAAATAGCTGTATTATTGCCCTATATATCTCTCCCGGGAACAATATCCCTATCCTTGAAGACATTCTTCAATGGGCATCTACTAAAGTTAACTACGAAACATACATCTTAGGTGATGTAAATATCGACTGGAACAAAATCAACTCTCTCTATCCCTCCCAAGACATCAACCTTTACAACTTCACTCAAACAATACACCATATAACCCGACCCAACAAAACTAACCCCCCAGGATCCTCTATTGACTGGATCCTAGTCTCTGATCCAAATAAAATCACTAATTCTGGAATAATTCCTGATACTATTAGTGACCACCTCCCAGCCTTTATTCATCGTCCTACCAACTCTTCTCCTCACCAAGACCAATACATTCTAACTCATAATCTTAGTAACTTTAACCCCACAACCTTCTCAAACCTATTCAAACAAATGAACTGGCAAGACCTTAAAACCCTCCCTCTTGATGCTGCTATCGACTGCTTCAACTTTATCTTCTCAGATACGCTAAACTCTCTTGCCCCTATCAGAAATAAAAGGGTAAAAATAAATACTGCTCCTTGGTTATCTAAACATACTAAACAAATTATGCATCAAGGGGACAAACTATGGAAGCTGTTCCAAAACAATAAACTGCCCAATACCTTGCTCCAATATAAACAACTACATAACCAAGCAAAACAACAAATCACTAAGGACAAAAAATCCTATTACATCAACCTCCAGTCAAATAATAACAATAACCCCAAGAAATTCTGGAATTCAGTAAACTCTCTCCTTAATCCCGGCTCCAAGAATAATCCCTGTCCTAATCCAAGTAAATCTGACCTAGAACTATGCTCAGAATTCAACTATTTTTTCATACAAACAATATCTGACCTAACCAAGACCTTCCCCAGCAATAACCCATCTGTCCCCCCATCTTCTCCTTCCAACTCCCCCAATAACCCTCCCTTCAGGTTCGAGCTCAAAACTGTCTCAACTAACTTTATAAAAAGACTTCTGTCTAAACTTAAACCCTGCTCTAATGCCCCTGACAATATTCCCTCCACTTTCTTAAAATGTGCTGCAGATGGGATAGCACTCCCAATCAGCATCATTATCAATAGATCTCTTAAGGAATCTTACGTCCCCAAACTTTGGGGCTCAGCTTACATTCTTCCTCTTCACAAAGGAGGCAAGAACACCAGCATCACAAATTTTCACCCTATTGCTCTACTCTCACCAGTCTCTAAAATCTTAGAAAAGTGTATCCACTTCCAACTTATGCCTTTTCTAACCCAAAACCATCTTCTTACACCAACTCAACATGGCTTTCGCTCTGGCCATAGCACTACTACTGCTCTACTTTCCTTCTTAGAAACTATCAATCAAGCCCGAGATTCAGGTAACCTGGTCTCTACTGTTTTGCTTGATCTCTCTAAAGCTTTCGATACTGTTTCCCATAAACACCTTCACCTTCACCTCTCAAACCTGCATCTCTCACCTAACTTTCTATCCTGGTTCTCTAGCTACTTATCAGATAGGTCCTCAGGGAGTCAAATGGAAAAACTCCATCTCCTCCTTCCTACCTACCCAAACTGGTGTATCACAGGGATCTATCCTTGGACCCATGCTATTTAATATTTTCATTAATAACTTTCACAGTGCTATCCCCAATGCCAAAATTATTCAATATGCAGACAATTCAACCTTAGTCTGCTCTGCCTCAAGCATTACTGAACTGCTCCTCAAAACTGTAGCTGCTTTCTCAACCACTGAAAACTGGATGTGCCAAAATCACCTCTCCCTTAACGCTAACAAATCCAAAATTCTCCTCTTCTCCCCCAGAAAGTCCTACTCCTATGATAAAGATACTTTCAAAGTCCTTAGTCACTCCAACTCCCCTATTGAAGTGGTTCCCTCTGCCAAGCTTCTCGGTGTTACAGTCAACAAATTCATTAAGTTTGACATACATATTCAACAAAATATTAAGAAAACCCACCAACAACTAGATATGCTATATAGGTATAGGAACAATCGCTTTCTCCCTCACTCCACCAGGCACATTTGGCCACTACCTACCTTTTGCCCTCATTATTATATGGATCCCCTCTCCTAACCAACCTGTCATGCTCTATCACCTCAAAACTAAAAAGCTGCTACAACAAAATCTCTAAATTTGTCTCCAACAGTAAAAATTCCACCCATCACTGCCTTTCCCTTCAATCTCTAAACTGGCTAGAACTACCAAACTACCTAAACTATCTGCAGCTCACCATAGCACACAAACTTATATTTCATCCAACTAACTCTCCTGCTCTAGCTAACATCCTTCCAACCTACATCCCAAATAGAACTCTCAGATCTGAACATCAAAACCTGATTGCTATCAACAAATCTAAAAGTCCAGCTGACCAACTTCTCCTCTCTTTCACTATTGGCAAGGTTTGGAACTCTCTCCCTTCCTCTCTAAGAACAATAGCAAACTCTGAAAATTTCAAAACTCAGCTTTTCAAACATCTGTCCACTAAATGGAAATGCACCTGTCTTCACCCCACCTAAAAACTATACAAGAACACACCGATATCCTACCTAGAGTGTATGAAGGTGAGGCAGTGCATATAGTCTACCCCACCTAAAAACTATCCAAGAACACACTGATATCCTACCTAGAGTGTACCCTAGCACTCAAAATGTCCTACAGCTATTCATCCTTGAAACCCTTTGCACAAATATTGTAAATAGATTCACAGTTTAAATAGATTCACAGTTTAAAACAAATGCATGCAAAAAGTCTTCTTAACTCTCTTCTCTATGTGCATATATAATGCATTTTCCCAAATTACTCTATAAGAATAGCTTTATAATTGTATAACCCTTTAGAAAAACCTTAGTGAATTTGTTTTTGACTGTTTGTAATGATGAATGTTCTTATTGTTCAAACTGGTCTCCTCAATGTATCATTTATATTTTTCATATTTATGTAATTTGTATTTTTGGAGCTTTTCTCCCCGGGCCACCAATGAAAATGGGTCCTCGGGGCCCAGTGGACCTCCCCGGTAATCAAATAAATAAATAATAAATAAATGGAACACCTACTTATCACCTTTTGACCGTACATTCACAAGCAAATATCTTCTAAAAATCAACTCAGCAAGAAATAATTAGCCCTAATTAATTTCTTTACTATCATCAACGAACTGAGAAATTCAAACCAGCAAGTAGCATTAATCTTCCTAGATATGTCAAAAGCATTCAAAACTGTCTCCCATCAGAAACTCGTTAGTACTCTTGCCTGACTAAACCTATCAAAGACTTTCCTCTCCTGGTTCCTAAGCTATCTTTCTGACAGTCAACAAGTAGTATGATGGAAATCCAAACTCTCACCACTACTGGCTGTCTCAGTCGGAGTCCCCCGAGGATCCATACTAGGACCCCTTCTTTTCACCATCTTCTCTAATGATCTAGCCTCATCCACAACACATACTAAAGTAGTTCAATATGCAGACGATTCAACTTTAATCTGCTCAGTAGATACCCTACCAGACTTCCAAATAGTAGCCCAACAAGCTTTTAATGATATAGAAATTCATCTAAGCAAATCACAACTAATCCTTAACCCCAAAAAGACACAGTTAATGCTATTTACCAGTAGCAAACAATCATCAACCACCCCTGTTTTCACCATTCTCTCAGCAAACAACACAGTCATCCAACCAGTTGACCATACAAAACTCCTTGGAGTGACAATTGACAACAAACTCAGATTTAACCAACACATAGCCACCACAATTAAGAAAGTTCATATCAAACTTGCCTCACTGCACAGAAGCAAGCCATTCCTCACTGACAATACCAGACGTGCCATGTCCAGAACCTTCCTCCTCTATGCTTCTATATGCTTTCCCCCTCTTTACCAACTTAAAACAGTCAGAGTTAACCAAATCGGAAACTTGTTACAACAGAATAGTCCATTTTGCAGCCAACCTTCCCCACCAAATCCACCTTTTTATTACTCTGCATAAATTAAATTGGCTCGAGCTGCCTAACCTTCTTCATCTCTACCAACTTAAATTCACGCACAATATCATTTTCTAGCCTGATAGTTGCCAATCCCTCAAGAAACTTGTTGTTCACTACTCATGCCCACGAAGTCTAAGATCTGCAGACAGAAACATTCTCACAGTAAACAAAGTTAGCAACGCTCACGGTAAAGCCCTATTCTCAAATCAAATAGCCAAATTATGGAACTCTCTACCCCACACCCTTCAAAACACACCAGAATCCACCAGTTTTAAACAACTACTATTTGAACATCTATCCAAGAACTGGCATTGCTCCTGTGCCAAACCTTGACTGACAAGATGTCTATAACTCTCTCTACACACTGTCCACTCCTTACCTCATTTTCTCTCTCTCCTCAGTGTTTATTACTATTCAAAAAAAATATAAAGGAAATCTCATTTTGTCATAACTATTATATAATACGTACACACTACTAACTTTATTTTTTCTCACAGTGATCTTCACTGAAATGCTTGTGTTTTTCTTTTTGAACCTGTATCTACTCAAAAACACTACTTTGTATAGACTAACTAGAAGATATGTATTCTGCATCTTACTGTATGTATACTATCATACTATCTAATTATTCTTTATTGCTTATATTTCTGTGGAGCCTTTCTCCCTGGGCCTCCACTGAAAATGGGCTTCTGGCCCAGTCGGACTTTTCTGGTAAACAAATGTAAAAAAATTAATATAAAAGCTAGCACTGCAATAAGACATTTCAGACAGCTCTACCAACTAAAATGAGTGTGCTACCATTTCAAGCAATTCTGTTTGGGCAGATTCAAAGAAAAAGAAAAAAAAACTCACAGATGGTTTAGGTCCTAAGTCTGCCTGAGACTATTTGGATATTACTTAAGTTAAAACAAAATATTAAGTCACATCACTTACTTATTTAATGTACAGTATAATATTGTCTCTGGCAATGGTTATGCTTTGCTTTTCTGGGATACGTATAACCATAGAATCCAGTGAACATAATCTAAAATGCTTTATGAGTTCATGGAAATGGGTCACCGTGCTGGGTATATTCTATTACTGAGACAGGCATGTTCAGGCACTGTGAAAGGTATATTCAGTTACTGTGCTTGATATGTTCTGTAACTGTGCTAGGTATGTTCGGTCACTGTGTTAGGTATGTTTGTTCACTGTGTTAGGTATGTTCAGTCACTGTGTTAAGTATGTTCAGTCACTGTGCTAGGTATGTTTAGTCACTATGTTAGGTATGTTCAGTCACTGTGCTAGGTATGTTCTGTTACTGTGTTACATATGTTCAGTCACTGTGCTAGGTATGTTCTGTCACTGTGCTAGGTATGTTGGCTCATTGTGCTAAGTATGTTTGGTCACTGTACTAAGTATGCACAGTCATTGCAATAGGTATGTTCAGTCACTGTGCTAGGTATATTTGTTCACTGTGTTAGGTATGTTCAGTCACTGTTCTAGGTATGTTTGTTCACTGTGTTAGGTATGTTCAGTCACTGTGCTAGGTATGTTTGGTCACAGTGTTAGGTATGTTCAATCAATGTGCTAGGTATGTTCTGTTACTGTGTTACATATGTTCAGTCACTGTGCTAGGTATGTTCTGTCACTGTGCTAGGTGTGTTGGCTCATTGTGCTAAGTATGTTTGGTCACTGTACTAAGTATGCACAGTCATTGCAATAGGTATGTTCAGTCACTGTGCTAGGTATATTTGTTCACTGTGTTAGGTATGTTCAGTCACTGTGCTAGGTATGTTTGTTCACTGTGTTAGGTATGTTCAGTCACTGTGCTAGGTATGTTTGGTCACAGTGTTAGGTATGTTCAGTCACTGTGCTAGGTATGTTCTGTCACTGTGCTAGGTATGTTCGCTCATTGTGCTAGGTATGTTTGGTCACTGTACTAAGTATGCACAGTCATTGTAATAGGTATGTTCAGTCACTGTGCTAGGTATATTTGTTCACTGTGTTAGGTATGTTTGTTCACTTTGTTAGGTATGTTCAGTCACTGTGCTAGGTATGTTTGTTCACTGTGTTAGGTATGTTCAGTCACTGTGCTAGGTATGTTCAGTCACTGTGCTAGGTATGTTTGGTCACAGTGTTAGGTATGTTCAGTCACTGTGTTAGGTATGTTCTGTCACTGTGCTAGGTATGTTTAGTCACTGTGCTAGGTATGTTTGGTCACTGTGTTAGGTATATTCAGTCACTGTGCTAGGTATGTTTGTTCACTGTGTTAGGTATGTTCAGTCACTGTGCTAGATATGTTTGTTCACTGTGTTTGGAATGTTCATTCACTGTGCTAGGTATATTTATTCGCTGTGTTAGGTATGTTCAGTCACTGTGCTAGGTATGTTTGGTCACAGTGTTAGGTATGTTCAGTCACTGTGCTAGGTATGTTTGGTCACTGTGTTAGATATGTTCAGTCACTATGCTAGGTATGTTTGTTCACTGTGTTAGGTATGTTCAGTCACTGTGCTAGATATGTTTGTTCACTGTATTAGGTATGTTCAGTCACTGTGCTAGGTATGTTTAGTCACTGTGTTAGGTATGTTCAGTCACTGTGCTATGTATGTTTGGTCACAGTGTTAGGTATGTTCAGTCACTGTGCTAGGTATGTTTGGTCACTGTGTTAGTATGTTCAGTCAGTGTGCTAGGTATATTTGGTCACTGTGCTCTGTATGTTTAGCTGCTATGCTAGGTATGGTTCTTCATTGTGCTAGCTATGTTTGGTCACTGTGCTAGGTGTTTGTGGTCATTGCACTAAGTATGTTCAGTCACTGTGCTAGGTATGTTTGTTCACTGTGTTAGGTATGTTCAGTCACTGTGCTAGATATGTTTGTTCACTGGGTTAGGTATGTTCAGTCACTGTGCTAGGTATGTTTAGTCACTGTATGTATGTTCAGTCACTGTGCTAGGTATGTTTGGTCACTGTGTTAGGTATGTTCAGTCACTATGCTTGGTATGTTTGTTCACTGTGTTAGGTATGTTCAGTCACTGTGCTAGATATGTTTGTTCAATGTGTTAGATATGTTCAGTCACTGTGCTAGGTATGTTTATTCACTGTGTTAGGTATGTTCTGTCACTGTGCTAGGTATGTTTAGTCACTGTGTTAGGTATGTTCAGTCACTGTGCTAGGTATGTTTGGTCACAGTGTTAGGTATGTTCAGTCAAAGTGCTAGGTATGTTTGGTCACTGTATTAGGTATGTTCAGTCACTGTGCTAGGTATGTTTGGTCACTGTGCTCTGTATGTTCAGCTACTATGCTAGGTATGGTTAGTGACTGTGCAAGCTATGTTTGGTCACTGTGCTAGGTGTTTATGGTTATTGAGCTAAGTATGTTCAGTCACTGTGCTAGGTATGTTCAACCACTGTGCTAGATATTTTCAGTCAATGTGCTAGGTATGTTTTGAAACTGTGCTTTTTATGTTAAGTCACTATGTTGGTATGTTTCATCACTGTGCTAGGTATCTTTATAAAGTTTTCAAGAATCATCAATTAGCTTGTAATTCCATCAAAGGCAACCAATGCAAGAGTATATTAATGTCACAATGAATGGTCTGCATAGCAATCAGTTACTGACCTGAATGCCTTTTTAGTTGCATCCGGTTTGCTGAGATGTTATTATTTCAGTTAATGGACTGAATATTAAATGATATCCTAAAGAAAAAATATTATTCTTACCCAGGGTATTTGTATATAAGGAAATCAAGCAAAATACAAGTTCACCTCTTCATTGCAATTCATAACTGTCAACCTCTCTCCTTCAGAATCAGGGACAAATGCTCCAAATCAGAGACATTTTTAAGACACTAGCACTATTCCCTTGATAATCTGACAAAATAAGAGCATGTAAATTATCATTCATGTTCTGAAGTAGAAGTCTATAGCTCTAATAAGTATCATTATTTATTATGTCTCATCCACCACCCTTTCTCCCAAAGACACCAGTATTATTAGAAGGGATTTAAAGGGAGAGTGTAAAATTTTAAGCAACAATCAGTGACATCCCTCAAAATTCAGAATAGTTGAGAGGCACGAGGCAATGCAAGAAAGTGCCATGAAGCACAGATGAAACAAAAACAAATGACTGCAAACTTACTGAACTTGCTAATTGCAGGTAAAATATATATATATATATATATATATATATATATATATATATATATATATATATATATATATATATATATATATATATATATATATATATATACACACTATTAATAATGATAATAGCTGAATTAATGAAAGCATCTGCTGCAGTAGTCCCAAGGGCATGTTATTTCCCCTCCCTTCACTAACTGTTGATCTTAGATAGCCATTCTTAACAACTCTGAGGGGAACTGTGCAAAGAAAATAAGTATAGCACCAGCAGCAGCAGCAGTTACATGACCTATGTGTGTGTGTGTGTGTGTGTGTGTGTGTGTGTGTGTGTGTGTGTGTGTGTGTGTGTGTGTGTGTGTATACATGAGTGTGAAAAAAGATAGAGAGAGAAAAATATAGAGTGCATGTGTGGAGGGGGAGTTGTAATTCTTTCCATTGTGTTGCTGCTATTATTTGTGGATTTCTTTATTCATCTTATAACAGTATGACATTTGAGGTGTGCATATCCAAGAAAGTGGCTGTAATTGCTGAGTATATTTATGTGTGTGTGCGTGCGCATGTGCGTGTGCATTTGTGAGACTGTGTATCTCTGCAATTAATCTGTGAGTGTGTGTGTTTGTGTTTATACATGTGACTGTAGCCATTACTAAATACTTACATAACTTAAGATTTGGATGTAAAATGTCTCTAATAACAATTCCATATGCTACAGCAACTTTGTAACATTAGGAGGACAAACTATTTTATGTCAAAATATCAAACGTACATAGTAATAAGAAAAACAAAAAAAATAAATGCAAAACAGTTTAATAGATAGTATCAATGTATCTTTCTATCTGTATATATATCTATATCTATCTCACTCTCTCTCTCTCTCTCTCTATATATATATATATATATATATATATATATATATATATATATATTTATAAATGGTTACTGAGGGTGATTGAAGAGCTGTCTTGGTTGAAATGGGAATCATGGACTCCTGTGATTAACTCCAGTTTCATTGTTTAAAAAGCAGCATTTGTGTGTGATATTACAGAAGTACAGCATTAAGAAAAGTTCTCATTTCCCCACTATTATTCAATTTCAGAGTTGCATGTTTATAGCTAAGGAAATGTACTGCAGATGTCTTGTTCCCCCACAAAACAGTTGCTAGTTTTATTCATTCAAATGGAGATTTAGCCCTTATATTTTGCATAAAAATAACCTGGAGATATGCCAAGCAAGGATACACTAGGACATTTATAGGTATCCACTAACTATGAGGGCCAGGGGTACTAAAACTACAGTGAATTTGTGGTTACCCATTCATTCATCCAAATTACATTTGAATAGCTTAAGAGAAGTATGTTTCTTTGTAGAGTAGAAGACAGTTTAACAGAAACAATGTTCTCTGTGTTACATATCTATCCCTCAAAAATATTCTATTTATTTTGCAAAAACGTTTGTGATCTTTTGAGGGGATGTTTATACCACTAGACTTGTGAATGGATAATAGGTCTTACAGAAAAGGGTCTGTTGAAGCTCTATATATAAAGTAGAGGTAGCTTCTCAGTAGCCTGTATTATACTGAGAAGAGCAACAAAGTTTTGAGATGGTGTAGATATTTTTTTTAGCTGGAAAGCATTGTGGTCATTTCAGTTGTGACAAGTGTTTGGACAGCTACATATCAAAACGGACATTTTACTCCATGCTCAGCCTTATATGTGCCATGTACAGTAGAAGAATGTCATCTCTGAACCTGCATGCAATGCATTTGCATATGAACTGTACAATGCAAAAGGCATTCCTTGGAAGAATGGATATGTGTTGATCAAAGGACATTTCATTGTTGATATAGGTCCCCAGATCCCTAAGTACATGCTCAGCTTTGAATGTTTGTTACCAACATAATAATTATAAGGGGAGTCATGCTTGCTAAAAGATACAATTATACACTTCATGGCAATTAGGTTTATTCCATGTTTTGACACCAGCAGATTATATATGACAGGCCCTCTTGGATGATCTTGGTATCCTCTGGGGAATTTATGATGGCAGTGAGTTTGCAGTCATCTGCAGACTTGGTCAGCCACAAGCCCTTAATGTTATCTCTCACCTCCAAGAAGAAAATGCAAAAAGGAGTGGCCCAAGGATCAAGCAATGGAGTACCCTACTAGTGGCAGGTCTTTGGGAGGAGGTAGAGCTGCCTGCTCTAACTTTCTGTGTTCAATTTTTGAGCAGGTTTGCTATATGATGAGTTACATTTAACTGGAAGAGTTTATCTGTCATACCAAAATATGTGATGGTGTTGAATGACTTTGTGAAATCTAGATACCTGATGTTTGATGCACACTTTTTGTCCTCATCCATTGTGTCAGTAACTTTTTCATACAGGCTGACCAGGTTAAGATGGCAGGAACTGCCACTGATGAAACCAGATCTGGTGGAGTCAAGAGTCTGTACGTTACATATATCCTTATATATAATTTCCACTGTCCCTTTCATAGCCTCACAGATAAGATTTGTTAGGCTTTTAAGACTATAATTATATAGGTCTGCTGAGGAATAATGGTCGAAATGAAAATCATTGACTGCTGTCATTGTTTCCAGTTTAATTGTCTTGTATGTATCATTTTTGTATGACACAAAAAATAGCCATGCTAAGGAAATTTCTCATTTCCCCACTGTTATTTATTGTCTTAGTTGTATGGATATAGCTGAGGGGGTAGGGTGCATGGGTGGGCTTTTTCAAAAACACACCACACCAAAGGATATTTGACAACCTTTATTAAACTTCCATAAATGTAACTTTATTGAACAACATTTTAATTTATTGATTACAGCATGAACATCCATATAACCATTTACTAGGGCAGCATAACCCCACTCACCCTAACCAAATAAGCACCTCCACTCACTTACTTTTACTTATGAAGCAGCATCCAATCACTCACTTTCATTCCCCAACTCATTGAATTACTTTTACTTATCAAGCAGTGTCCCATCACTCACTTTCATTCCCCAACTCATTGAGTAAACATCCAACATCAGAGGGGGAACAGAAGAGGGACATATGCTGTTACCCCTCATTCACTCCAAAAGCTTATGCAAACCCTCCAAAACCAACCAAAATGTACATTAAAGAGGTCCAAGCAAAAATCATTCAGGTGTACTCCATCCTATATATACCCAGCTGGATCCCTGAGGTCCAAACTAAAATCATTCAGATGTACACCATCCTCTCTGTACCTAACTGGATCCCTGTCATCGACATCCCAGTGGCCTCTGATAAAAATACCTCAATAGCCATCATCTGTCAGTCTTCACACTATCTGCTCTACCCCAACACTTCAACATACAAACCACAGTTCAAGATATAGTAAAGTCACCATAAACCTGCTACCCGTGCAACTGTACAAATTGTGGTTAAGTCCACTTTGACAGACTAAACTGCCTTACCTTATTCCCAAGCCTGAACCAAGCCTGAACCAACCATTTCAACAACACTCTGTCTCACCAAACACATACCTCTTCAGACAACTGCAACACAAATTGAACAAAATCCTGCAATGCCCTACCATACACCTTCCTTTTAAAAGCTGCACAGGATTACCATACCAAGCATATGATCATTCCAAGCCAATCTGACATACCCGCTTGTACCACTGCCATATTGACAGAATGAAAATTAACGCTTTTCTCCCACAATTTCTCCTGTTAGACCATCAATGCCGACAAAACTGGAACAAACTCTAAACAGTCACATCCCTTCTCTAATCATCCTTCCATCGTGCCAGCCAATGAGTCACAAACCATTCCCCAAAATAAGACCCCCATCCTAATACTTCCTGCTACATCTGTAAACAACCACAATGGTAAATTAGTCTGTACCAACTTATTATCCCTCACCCAATGATGTCTGCCCCCCCCCATTCAATAAAAGCCACTAACACACAAAAGGAATGACTCTTGTGAATGGCCCCTTAATCCTGCGATTCCGCCATCTGAAAAGAAAAGACAACTGTAAGTCCTTGGAAAGAGAAATAATCCAAAGCAATGAGGTTCCAGGTACCAAATAAAACCAAATAACCAAGCTGAAGTACCCATGAAGGAACAGCCAGCACTAGAAATGTCCGATGTTTAATAAAGCCAAAAACACACAGTAACACACATTGGTTTTCAGTCCTGCATCTGATGAAGTCTTTGGATTATTGACAAAAAGGCTTTTTACTACAGTGTTATGTGTTAATGTGTATTACTGTGTGTTTTTGGCTTTATTAAAACATCAGACATTTCTAGTGCTGGCTGTTCCTTCCTGGGTCCTTTGAAAGAGAGGGATAAGATGTTCATTTGTTGTTTTTTTTTGTTTTGTTTTTTTTTTTATATTTCTTGCCTTACCCACTGTCTTACTATCCTTGTGGTAACTTTGATCATAGGCCCTTTCTCAAAAGTAAAAATCAGCCATGTAGCTTGTGTTTGCAAAGGAAAACACAGTAACATAGCTCTCAACAAAATAGGGACAAATCCCAAAACAATCAGGGATATATCCAGAAATAATCAGGGACAATCAGGGACACTTTTAAAACCTTAATACTGTTAACTTAAGATGCTAATAGGATAAGATAATGTAAACTAATGTACAGTTTCTGAGGTAAAACAAAGCTATAACTGTAATTAATGTCATTATTTATTAAGTGTAATTCACCACCATGTCCAAAAGTAACCAGTTTTAGAAGGGATTAATTAGGACAGAGTTAAAATTTATTCTGAAATCAGAAACTACTTCGACAGTCAGGGACAGTTGAAAGGTATGCAACATAATCATAATGCCAAACTTGTGACTGTGAGGCTAAAGAAGCATCCCTTCCAGAAAGTATATACCATGATAACAGTATACAATTATTTGCTTACAAATACACTGGCATCTGTAGTAACTGATTTCCATCCAACTAAGATAAAAGCAACAGATTTTTATGTGAGCCCGTCCATTCGCATGTCCACACTATCCCTTGTAACAGTTTGATGCCACACTGCACATGCTTGGCTAGCAAACATTATTGGATAGCTTGTAGCCAATGAAAAGGCAGTTGCAGTTCAACTGGAACAATACCAGCAACAAGAAAGCCGGCGTATCATACCACCACCAGCAATGAATGGTATAGCTAAACTACAGCCAACCGAAAACAACAACACTAAAACAATTATCAGAAAACTCTAAATACATGTCTCAATTTAATACACTGAAATGCAGTATCTTCTTTAATGACTAATCTGTACTCTACCTTTCATTTGATTGAAATGATCTGAATCACCTAAAAGTGTATTTTGATTGGGCAGCAATCAATCTAAAATGAATGTATACCCAGTGCTCTACTACTACCCCTAGCTTTCAGAATTTAATCAGTCAAAGTAAGCGTGCTGTATACTGCAAATGGACATGCACTAATTTAAGGACAGCTTGCACTTTGCAGCAACTAGTTAAGGAACACTTTTGGAAAATACCACAGCAGTCTCTTGATCATCCATACACTGGTTCCAATGCCTAATTCTGCTGAATTGGTAAAGTTCTCAAGACCCTTTTTAGTACACTGACAGTTCCTCACTTTTATGGTTTATATCCGGTAAGTACAAATTTATATACAAACATACAGATTTCCTCAAACTCGTCCACTGCTGCAGCTTAAAAGACCCAGAATTCCCTAAGTATCAGAAAAGCACACAATTGACTTCTCACCTTTCTCATGAATCTCTCTTCATTACACCTTTATTCTTTCTTTATTAAGTCTGAAACTCAAATGTATGTCATTAGTTAGTGACTTTTATCTATAGTGACTTTACAGCTACACACAAGTTATGGAAAACAGTCCAAAATTAGTTGGGAAACTTTGGACGTTCCATGAAAATCCATACCATTGATAGCTATGTCTGAAAAACATACCACTCTCCAATACAGATGTATATATATATATATATATATATATATATATATATATATATATATATATATATATATATGGATTCACTTCAGAAGCTCGAAATACTGAAATCTCGAATTTCAGTATCTCGAGCCCAAGAAGTGGAATCCACAAAACAATGAAAACCAAAAACCGTGAAATTCAAAACCTCAAATACCGGCAGTTTTGAATTTCGCAGTTTTACTACACACACACACACACACACACACACACACACACACACACACACACACACACACACACACACACACCATCCACCACACAAACACACAAAATCACTCTACTACATGAAAGCAGGGGGCAGCCCCACATCCCCCCCTACTTAAATATTCTCAGTCCGAGGTCGCACTACATACAAATGCACACAAAACACCACCACACAAGCTACTTTCTCTTCGCACACACACATCACAGCAACAAAACACACTGACACACACCACAGCCCCTTCCCAAACCCATTAACACACACACACTTACCTGAATACATGACCATAGTGGAACTTTAGAAACGCGAAATTCAAAACCTCCGGTATTCGATGTTTAAATTCCGCACTTCTAAACTTTCGCTATTATGTGGATTCGGATTCTTGGGCTCGAAATACTGAAATTCGTGATTTCAGTATTTCGAGCTTCTGAAAGGAGCCCATATATATATATATATATATATATATATATATATATATATATATATATACATATATATATATATATATATATATATATATATATATATATATATATATATATATATATATATATATATATATATATATATATATATATATATATATATATATATATATATATATATATATATATATATATATATATATATATATATATATATATATATATATATATATATATATATATATATATATATATATATATATATATATATATATATATATATATATATATTTTTTTTTTTTTTTTAATATTGCATGTAAATTTGTTTTACCAGAGTATTTCTTCATAACAGCACCATTTCCAAAGACTGGCTAGTGCAAACTTCCTCCTTTAAAACAAGCAGGTTACAGATTCACAAGAAAAAGGAAATCCACTAAAAAGCTGTTATATACATTGATTCCTCCAAATAAACATACGTAACACAATGCACTATATAATTTAAGAGCTACAGCATGGCGCCTTCACATCAACTATTCAGATGAAAAAAAGGCTCAGGATTACTATTTCAAGTAATGTTGTACTTTGCAAACTAAACTTCATACTTCAAGAATGATCACTTTCCCTCCATGTGTGTACCACCGCCAAAACATCTGACTCTTGTAGGACTGAATACTATCATATTCTCAATTGTAAGATCGAAAGTGTACTCACCAGCTGTGGTACAGTGATATACGTAGAACTTCTTGTTCCAATATATCTCCTTATTAGTGTGTAATCATTTTGCATCTACCTTTCACTATATCCTTTCTACTACTATACGGCTCATAGGTAAAATTTTGTACCTATGCAGTTGGCTGTGAGGTATGCGAGCTGTTGCAAATCCGACAGCAGCACTAATGGTTAAATGGCTCCAGCCGCAACTGCGCAAGTGCAGCTACGAACATTACCCACTGTTGTTCCTAAGCCCAAGAGTAGCCACTTCACATCTGTACTTTGAGGTAGGGCCATAGCTGTGCTATTAAGTAACAAAAAGGCAAGAAACAATGGCCAGCACTCTTCTACCACCACAAAATCAACATCAGCTTCACCACAAATTACCATCAAACCACTGAACTCGCACTCCCACATGGCCAAACTCAGAACAAGCAGACACCATTACCTCAACACAAACAACCCAACACCACCAACGAAAGGAACTATACCCCTAACAAACCATGATGGCCACTTCAATAAAGCCATCAATACCCAAATACCCACAATGAGTAAATGATGATTAAGCAGACAGATTCACTTATTCAAAGAAACCTTGCCCACAATACTGAACTTATCAAAACTGGACCCAACAACTAAACTACAACAGCTCTCACACTGAAAGTCATCTTGAGCCCACCTTCATTAACAGTAGAAGGAGACGAGAAAAGAAATATAGCCATATGGTTCCTCTAACTTCCTGATAAGATTTCCAAGGCCTACCTTCTTCACAATACCTACTGTCGTATTGGATGTACTACCTGCAAGTAGCAAGTTCCCACCAAAATCTGATCCCTTACCCAGTTACACTCTCACAAACCCATTTAATCCCCTTCTTTCATTCATTTCATTCCCTCCTAACCCTCCTACTTTCCCAATTTAACCCTTCCATCCCCCCACCCCACACTAACTTTCTTCCACTACCATCTTAATTATTGTTCCTACCTGACCCTCACCGTATTTTTCCCCGAACAAACTGGATTGTTCCCAAATCTCATTTCTTGATTTTTTTTTTCAACTAAATATTCTGTCTATGTAATTTGATTAGGGGAATGATAGTCAGTGAATTCTGTTGTGATATATACCCATATGTGTGAAAATAAACGTACAGGATCATATTTTAGTATAACACATCACTTTATATAAAAAGCATTGAACTGTACTATTATAGGGAAAAATTAAAATTACATCTACTACCCTGCATTGTTTCAGAAGATCCAGTCTGATTTATGAACTGGAAGGTAAGCAACCATTTAATTGGCATACATATTTTAACATAATATACATATTTACACAGATAGATACCTGTGAATAAAAATCAGATGACTAAGTAAATAATAATTGGAAAGACAAACAAAATAACCCAAATTAGCTCACAGGGTTATATATTTAGGATAAAACTTTACAACAAATAAAAAGCATTGAACTATTACTGTACTTAGGCCTACCTACTAATTTCAATATAATTTCTGTTAATTTGAGTTGAATCATTACATTCTATAAATCATGATGGACTCCATGTTAATTGCTAAAAAAAGTGCCTAGTGCCTTGCAGACACTTAACACACACACACACACACACACACACACACACACACACACACACACACACACAGATATACATATATATATATATATATATATATATATATATATATATATATATATATATATATATATATATATATATATTCAATGTCTACAGCAGTGGCAGATGTAAATATTGCCTCAGAACCTCATTAAAATAGAACATTCCTTAAATAGTCATGTCAGAGTTTTCTAAGACGCTGTTAAACAGGTCTTATATTTTGCTGCTATACACACACATCTCTGACATTTCATGTGGTATCCTTTCCACTGCACATTATTAACTTTAGTTTGCTGCACCCAGTGTTTAATCATGTAGAAGCACATGGTAGCTTACTGTAACATACATAACAAAGTATGTATATATATATATATATATATATAAATATATATACACACACACACACACACACACACACACACACACACACACACACACACACAGATGTAGATATGTGTGTGTGTGTATATATATATATATATATATATATATATATATATATATATATATATACACACACACAGATAGATATAGATATAGATATGTGTGTGTGTTTGTGTGTATGTGTGTATGCATACAGACACACAAACACATACATATTTTTTGAAAGAATGCTTTCTTAAAAACAAACTCAGTCATCTTGAGAAAACTGTATCTCATGCAAAATTTCAGGAGTTCTACCCATATCTCTTCCTTTCATACACTTAACTTTCAGCCTAAATTAAATTTGCTTTGCTTAGCTACAGCTAGAAAATCAATCATTGCTATATAAAAAAAATCAGACTGCACCAACTATCCTGTATTGCTTCAGACAATGCTGTTTGATTTATGGGGTGGAAACTAATGCAGCCATTTCAGTGGTACTGCAAATAATTATTTAGCCTTAAGCACTCCAAGGAGCGGATACATGATTGAGACTGCTGAGCGAAGTCCCAGTTTTACTTCCTGAAAGTTTCCCCAACAGGAAATAAACTACTTAAGCATCAAACTGCTGCTGGGTTTTACTACTATGATAAGCCATGAATTCACTATATTATTCTGAATGTATCCATGAATATGGTACTCCAAAAGCTAAACTTAACTAAAATAGTCACAACTGCCTAAATTCTGGATGCAGCTCTCATTGGCACATATTTTACATTCTGCTGATATACCACCCCTTATTATTGTGCACCCTCCCATCATTTCACAAATGAAGTTATGTCATTCAAGAAAAATGTTCCCCCTTTTGTACAGCTGTTATGTGAGCTGAGTTTACCTGTTCTGTCACTGTTCTTCCTTTCATTTTCTGATACCTGTTTTGTCCTGTTTGGCTCTTGTAGAGTCAGAGTCTTTTGGGTGGCAGGTGATTTAAGGTATGGAAGAAATCGGAGATGGGGTGCAAATAAATTACAGGATTCACACACACACACACACACACACACACACACACACACACACACACACACACACACACACACACACACACACACACACACACACACACACACACACACACACACACACATATATATATATATATAGAGAGAGAGAGAGAGATGTACATATGTGTGTGTGTGTGTGTGTGTGTGTGTGTGTGTGTGTGTGTGTGTGTGTGTCTGTGTGAATCCTGTAATTGACTTGCACCCCATCTCAGATTTCTTCCATACCTTAAATCACCTGCTTGCCAGGTTGTCAGCAGACACGCGTGCACACACACACACACACACACACACACACACACACACACACACACACACACACACACACACACACACACACACACACACACACACACACACACACACACACACACACACACACACACACACACTTGAGCAAACAATGAAGAGCCCAATGTACACTCATCTGTGGGTAATTTGGTAGATTAGAAGTTCACATATAAGTATATTTTTGTTCTGGGGATGGCACTATTTTAAAAGTGCAATGCAATTCTTAGATACAAATGAAACTTATAATAATTATTTTAGATAGTGCAATGTTCTGAATAGTGGAAGACGTTTAGCATATAAAGCATTCCTCCAAGGGCACACCAAAAGGGAAGGGTGTAGTCTTTTAAAAATATAAATAACCACAAAAAGAAAGAAAGAAAAATAATACACAAAAAACTATATTCCAATTCAGTCTGCAGTTATTTTATACATTACACAATGTATATGCTGTCTCCAGGAACTTCTATGCACTATTTGACTATCTGTGCCACTCCCCCCATAGCTGACCATCAGATACTTCCAGTGCCTTTATTCCATCACTGGAACTACCACAGATGACTTTCTCCAGTGAACTATCTCCATCCATATTTGGGACTGGTGAGAAGCTCAAACCATTCTGGAGCAGTGTCACCCTGCTGCCTAGAGAATGTTTTCCCATTAAGGCTTCACCCATGCGGTACATCTAATGGTTCCATAGTTGATATGCAGTGGGCATTGCAACATATTGCCCATGACTTTATGTGTGTGACTCAGTCTGCTACCTGCTTCCCTTGCAGAGAGTTCCTCTTAAGCATTCCCAGTCTTTGTTAGTGATCAATCAAGGCCACATGCCTGAGCAAGAGCTCCTCCCTTGTTTCCTCCCACCAAGATGGGGAACTGACCTAAGCAACTCAAACCGGCCAGGTCTGCTTGGAACTTCTAATGCCAGAGATAATTATAAAGCTTGTGTCATGTTGGTCAAAGTCAGAGTTTTATCACTCTGCAAAACTGAAGTAGGAAGGCCTGGTCTTTATCTTTAATATACTGAGTCTGAGTATGATTTGCATATGAGGTCAAGTTTTGTCAGCCCTGCATTTCTGTGATTTAAGTAAAAATCTGCCAAGATGATATTCTTTTTCATCTGCTTTCCCAAGTTATTGCCACC
Organism: Protopterus annectens; assembly: GCF_019279795.1. Classification (NCBI taxonomy): domain Eukaryota; kingdom Metazoa; phylum Chordata; order Ceratodontiformes; family Protopteridae; genus Protopterus; species Protopterus annectens. The sequence goes on from NC_056732.1 coordinate 191,347,788, forward strand.
TTAGAGTTGATATTTATATGCAATGCGGTGTGGGGACAAAGCTTATCAAAGGGAGCCAGAGGAATGTGCATCACTGGTGAAAAGAAGGGATTAACTTGTCAGATTCTCACTGACCAGGCAAAAACACTGTCATGGAATGACTTGTGGCCATCTGGCAAAACTCTGACCTACTTTCACGGTAACACATTTGAACTAACTGTACTTTTCATTGACAAAAGAAGACACAGGCCCTGAGAATTTCAGACGGATGTGCACCATGCACCATCTAGTTCGTGCATGCTAACTACTCATTATATTTGTATGTCAGTTTGGCATTTAATGCTTTTTAATATGCAAGATTAGTAACCTCCATTTCTTCTGTCATTTAAATAACTATGAAGTTTCACTGTTTTCTCCACCTAAGATTAAGAATTTATGTCTTTCAAATTAAAATATCAGCCTTTGCCCTTTTCATGGTAATACATTCAGCTTCTACTTGTTTGCTCTAAACATCTAATACTACAAAACCATGACAAATGTAATCAGTTACAGCATATCACTTGAATAGCAGGTAAAGGAAGAGAGAAATGGAATATGGTAACAGACTACATTGTTGTGGTTTCCTGTCCTCTCAAATAAGTGACTGGCAGGCAGGTCATGACGGAGAAGCCAGGCTAGTAGTTGAGGGAGTGTATAGGGTGTAAGGCTGTAGTAGAAGTCAGAGTGTAATAGCAAGTGATGTGCCAGGTGTTGTAAAAATATAACAAACTGAGCACAAATACCAAAAAAAGAAGATGGCTGAGTGTGAAGTTTTGTAATTTATCATTTTGTGAAGACTTAACAGTACACTTGAAAAAGGAGCAGCAGTGATTGCTACAACAAAAGTTTTTTATTAAGTAGATCACTCACTCCTGTAGATATCTCTACTTTTAGGTGGAATTACCTCTAAATCCTTGCATGGATTTATGAATTCTTATAGAATATTTACCTAAAGTTTTAAATATGCCCTTCCACATCTACTGCAGCTCATCCAAAAAAAGAGAATTAGTTCTGTCTCTAACCATATTCCTTATATTTGTCAATAAACATCAGTATATCAGAACTTATGTCGAACTGCAGGCCTCTTCATGCATAGCAGCCATTATATGTTTCCTCACACACACATAATTTTGTATGCTGATGATATTGTTTGCAGAACAAACAGTTCCACTCCACAACAAAGGAAGACTTAAGGCAGCATCTCAGTTAATTATCTATCCTGCTAAATGAATACAAACTCTTCCTGAATGCTGATGTAGATATGTCTGTGATTTTATTTTTGCAATTACCAAAAATCACCCACAGTCTCACAAAACTGACAAATTCCACACAGTAAAACAGATAACATTGAACCATCCCTTACATTAGATATCCAGGTGTCTGGTTGTATCAGAATCTTAACTTTCAGCATCATATACATGCTATCAAAACTAAAATTAACAAACTGCTTATTTGGCCAAAGAATTCACCCTTTCTCTCCACTGAATAAAAAAAAAAACATGAATACTGCCTTCCTATCAATGCAAAAGTCTCCACCCTCCTAAAGAAATCCTATGTACAATGTATACTCAGTAGTACTTGCAGATTAATTACCTTATTGGGATTAAATGATGCAGACTATTATTGTTCCACAGTAAGTAAAGCAAAGTCTGTCCTTATTTAGCTCTATTAATGCCCTGTCTTCTTTATAAATTACTCAGTTTAAACTCATTCCCCTTCTCAGCTTGGAGATTAAGTACACACATTGCAGCCTATTACCCTACTTCTCCCTCTCTGCCTGTCTGCCTGTCTCTTTCTCTATCTGTCTGTCTGTCTCTCTCACTCTATACAACCCTTTTTACAGATTACACACAATAAATTACAGTTTCCCAATAATGGCGCCTCAGAATTGTGAATCTCTCCCAAAAATTTTAATTCAGTTACGCCCTACCCTACTTTTAGAGTGTCCCTCAAAAATTCCCTATTTAAGGGTGTCCACTGTAAATGCTTCCCCAGCAGCAGTATCACCTAGTATTTATGAAAATACATGGCAGCTCATATCATTAGCTTTTTCTAACATTGTTGCATCCTCTTTTTTGCAGTTGCTCTCCCATCGAAAAAAATTGAACAACTTCTTCAACATTTTTAAAATAAACTTATCCAAAACTCTTATCCCATCGTCTCTAACCTCTTTGTTTCCCTCACGTTCTATCTTGACATCATTGTTTCACACTAATGACTCTTTCCTCTCCAATCTCTCTCAGTTATGTTATTATCTCCGTTTCATACTACTTGCTCCCAACTCACCTCTCTATTTGCCACACTTCTCCTCATCACCCTCATCAGACCTATTAAACAATAAAACTGTGCATATTTTATAAATATCTGAAAGTACTGTGTGCTTAATAAAGTCAAAAAGGCACTGAGTAGGATTCTGCAAGATTCTGTCTACCAAATCTATTTTTCTAAGACTGGTTAGGCAAGAGCATGATGAAGAGAATTCAAAGACAAGGTAAAGGCACGCAGAACACCTCATTACTGGCTAAGTACCATGTTAGTGAACCAAACACTGCAATGTCTGGCTTCACCATGCTGGGGTCTTCCCTACAAGCAATGCATAAAGGAGACATAGGTGCCCCCATGCCCCCATACATTCACACACACACACACACACACACACACACACACACACACACACACACACACACACACACACACACACACACGAGCACACACACACATACATACAGGTGCACACACACATACCTAGCCATGCCCATATATATATATATATATATATATATATATATATATATATATATATATATATATATTTTTTTTTTGTGTGTCTTTTGGCTTTTCCTGGTTAGGGGTCGCCACAGTGGAACTCCAGTCCACTAATGATTGGCAGTAGATTTTTACGTACTGGCTTGCCGGTCCTAACACACAACCTTCAATGAAGGAACGCCCATTCCCGCATGTCGCTACACAGAAGACGCTTTATCTTAGAATCGAACGGGAACGTCTAACTGTGAGGCGACAATGCTACCACAGCACCACCACCGTAGTACAATATATATATATATATATATATATATATATATATATATATATATATATATATATATATATATATATATATATACTTATATGGGTCTACTTCACTTGACCTAAGGCTCATTTGACTGACACTCATTTGACCGACACCCAATTGACCTGAATTTCATTTGACTATCAACTCACTTGACTGACTCCCATTTCACTGACAGCTTACAATGATGAATTTAACATACTAAATCTTAAACGATAGACAAGCACATGAAGGACACCAATAACTAACCCTTTCCAGAGCTTACAAACTACTCACTAACCCTCTTATCAGAAACAGGACAATGTGCAACCAAACTAGGTGGGAGGCTACACCCCCCCCCCAAATATATATACTAACTCCAGGATTGCACTACAGTGGGGAAAAGAGCATATACCTTTAACTTGCCTTACAGTACTCTACATGCTGCAACTACTGCTGGCAATGCACCAAACATTCACCAAATTACTTTAGATGCTTCCCATAAACATGTAAATAGAAAAACCCACATTTAGAAACACTACAACACTACTTTCTACATCACTATCGAAATTCTAACAGTCAGCACTATAAATTACAGTAATTATTTTTATCAGAAGCAAGTCATAGATGAAGGGAAACCCACAACAAGTCAATGTCTTAAATGTCGGAGAAATGGGAGTCAGTCAAATGAGTTTTAGGCAAAATAAAATTTAGGTCAATTGGCTGTCGGTCAAATGGGTGTCAGTCAAATTAGTTTTAGGTCAAGTGAAGTAGACCCATATATATATATATATATATATATATATATATATATATATATATATATATGTTTACTATCATAAATTCGAAAGTAAAAATAAATAATGTCTTTATTTTCGAATTTATGCATCAAAAATGAACATTTTCGAATAATAGTAAACTCGAAAACAAGGGTGTATTGTCGAAAATGTAAACGCTATGACATTTACGGCTATACACACACACCACCCTTCCCATAATCACCCACCCACCTAACCGGACTCACAGTTATGCAGGGCTGCGCCCCTGCACCCCACAGCCCCCACACCCCTCTAACTTAATATTCCAACTCCGAGATCGCACTACAGTGAGGAAAGGGATGCATTTCCTAACCGCACTGTACCGCAATCCCTCCCATGACCGAAGTTAGAATTGCGAATGCACAGTTCATTCGCAATGCAAACCTTCGCTCATGTCACCTGCCGTAATATGAAGTATTCGAACATCTGATGTTCGAATACTTCATAGCCGTGCAAATGCACATCGACATAATGATAGCAAACCATATATATATATATATATATATATATATATATATATATATATATATATATATATATATATATATAAATATGGGTCTAATTCTATTCGCTGACATCCTATTTCACTGAAACCCATTTCGCTGACAGCTCATTTCATAGACAAACTTTCAAGGTGGGGGGGCTTTGCCCACCTCCTAATGTGGGGCTGTGCCCCACACCCCCAACTATATATTACAACTCCACAGTTGCACAACAGTGGGGAGGGGCCAAATACCAGGTTTTTGCCCTGATTACTTTTGTCTATGAAATGGGGCTGTCAGCGAAATGGGTTTCAGTGAAATGGGATGTCAGCAAATAGAAGTAGACCCATATATATATATATATATATATATATATATATATATATATATATATATATGTATATATATATATATATGGGAGCACTTCACATAATCGAGTTATTAAAATCTCGATTTGCATATGGTCGAGACCATATGATCGAGATTTTAATAAATCGAATGTGTGTAGTGTTCCGAAATAACACTTTACTTACCTGAATACATTACGTGCACAAAGAGGCAAGTATTGTTGCATGCCTTGTGTGTACGTAATGTATTTTTTGTTTCATGGTGTTGGCAGGAAGTAAAGAAATCTCCCGTTTGCTCCGCGATACAACGCAAGACGGGAGATTTCCCATCTCCCCACTGTAGTGCGATCTTGGAGTTGGTATATTTAAGTAGGGGGGTGTGGGGAGCACAGCTTGTGTTTTTTTTTTGTTTTCATGGTTTCCCTTCAGAAGTTCGAGTTTCCGAAACTCGAGCTTTTGATTCGTTATTTGTAGTTCGAGATTTCGGAAGTTCGATCTTCTGAAGTGAATCCATATATATATATATATATATATATATATATATATATATATATATATATATATATATATATATATATACACACACACACACACACACACACACACACACACACACACACACACACACACGACTGCTGTTCTTATTTGTAGTCACTGTACAAGCAGCAACAAATCCAACAGGGATAAATGAGTGTAGACCATTAAAATGTGGTGTACATTATTTCTTTCTGAGAAAAAATTGCTCAATTAAATGATTCACTGACTCACTCTGTTGAGTTAATCCTGAGATTCCACCATTTCCAGGGGATAGCACATGGCTAATTACCTTTAGTGCCTCTCACAGACTGCTGAATTTTCCATGCAGCTTCTCCAGTAAGATCTTTCTCTCCACTCTATGGCCAGTGGAAAATCATATTAAGAGAGAGGACTGTGAATCACAAAGACTTACTGCAATGTAGAAATCCTTGAGGTGTCAGTTGTCAAATTACAGTAAGTCTTTCTGAATCCTATGGATTTTGTACTACAAAAATATGTTTCCTTGTTAATATACTATCAATTTAGTTACAAATATGTTTTGTTGTTATTCGCTTTGATCTGTTGTAATTGCTCATGCTACTTTATTTTACATAATCGTTGACATGAACCTGAAAATGGTCCATGAGGATAAGTGATATACACTGGCTAACAAATTAAAATTAACTAATCAATATAAATGTAAGGGATTTTTTTGGGAGAAGTCCCTCTGTTTTGTTCTTTTAATATACCTGAAGCTCTCTGACACTGTTATTCAATGTAGATGTTTCTAGACAGAAAGTTTAGTATTTTATTGTTTGTCATATGGATATTTAAAGTGTGGCTTCTCAACTTTATTCTGCCATTCAGTTATGAAATATATGTATTGGGGAATATTATAACTATTGATATGATTGTACATGTTTGCAGTTATTGGAGACTTTGTGTGCATGTTTCCATCTATACTGGTGTGGATAGTATATTTATTTAATCCCTCATTCTATACTAGATTTGTTGGAATAGTACTTTTAATAAGAAAGACTTGTTGGCTAAAACATGTATCAGGTAATCCCTTATAGAAAACGTAGTGTTTGTTTAGGGAAATGTTTGAGTCATATTACATATATAGGTCTATAGCTGGTAACATCTTAACATATCCTTGCTAGTTGGTTTTAAATGAAAGGGGTCCAGCTGGTACTTAATGGTAAGTTTCTTGAAAACCTTGGCTGTTGTAAGAAATAAGATTAATGTTGGTGTTCTAGTTAAACAAAAAAAAAAGAAAAATCTTTCTTTTTGTATTGTTGAAAGTGAGGCAGTGTTTTTGTTTATGCCTTCTATAAAGTGCAGTTGCCAGTAGTAGTGGTGTTTTGTTGATGTCATGTTTAACAAGCTGATGTTTTATATATTTAAATTCCTTGGTATTTACCAGGACAATCATGACATGCATGCAGAGTTGGGTCATTGTCAAATGAGACCATAGCCAGGATAATAGACCAGCCCCCATCCCCAAGCCATTCCAGTGTCTCATTTCTTGGCTGCCTCTACCCAGTTACCATAAACACTATTCTAATCTATCAGTGTGCATACATTCACTTCTTAACTTTTACAATGATTCTAGAAATTTGGATTTAATTTAAAACTTTTATTTAAAATGTTATTGCACAAACACTAATTGCCATCAGCTAAGCAAAAAACAATGCCTCACATTGAAAACAGACTAAGCAAGAGCAACAGTAAAATGTTCTTCCCTTGAAACTCACTGTAATTGAAAATGTATTGAAACTAAAATTCATTGAAAATGCATCTGACCAGTGGAGGATTATGTATACCTCAAACCCCAGGCTATTTTAAAGCCATGGACCCCTTATACACATTTTAGAACAATGCATAAATACATGTCCTTTAATTCACCTTTTTGATTGTTTTACATTTATTTGTCTGAAACTATATTTCTTCTTTAATATAGCTACATTTGTTAGACTGTGTTTTAAATTTGTAGCTTTGAACATTTTTTCCAGTAAACAGTGGAGCTAAATGTATTTATTTATTTGCATTTGTTTACCGAGGGGTCTGACTGGGTCTACAGAACCCGTTTTCAGCAGAGGCCCGGGAAGAAAAGCTCCACATACAATACAAATACAGTATAATCGAATACAATAATGATTACACTAGAAATACTATACAAAAAAAGAAGTTGAAAGAACAAACTGCTACAAGATGTTGCAATATATTACTATACAGCTAGACAATTCTATACTATACTATACATCTAGACAATTCTATACATAACAGATGATGATAGTCACTCACATCATACATGATGTAGATAGTGTAAAAAAAAAGTATGTATGTAGTGCAATGTATTGACTGTTATAGTACATGCAAAATATAATGCTAGTTTCAGTTAGGAAAATAGCAGCCAGAAAGTTAATGATGCAGACAGATAATGAGAGGGAGTTAAGAAGAATCGAAGCAATAAAGCCAGAGCAGTAGCTTAAGGATATGGTATAGAAGCAGACAAGGAGTTAGAAGAGATTTAGGATTTTGCAGTCTGTGAGGGACTGAAATGCTATAAAAGAGAAAGACCTGAGCATTAGGCAGCCATTATGCAGGAGCAGATCCATGTATTTTTCAGATGATTTTTTAAAGAGGCTTTGAAATGTGTTAAGCCAGGCATAGACCTGGTAGCTAGAGGTAGTGAATTCCAAAGTATAAAGACAAAGTATGAATATAGAGAGTGACCAGGTTTTCCTGTGGGTTTTGAGACAGCTAAGACATTTTTCTCTTCTGATTGTAAATTGATTTGATGTGTAAGGTGTGACTAGATTGGCTAGTGCAGGGCAAGGGGTAGGCTTGAAAATAAGATTGTGCAAGGTGGATAGCTGAATAAAGGCAAGTTGGCTGGTATGAACCAATAATAACAAAAGTACCCACTTCAGAATATTTAATCTATAAAAGGCCACTCAAATAGCTGCAATTATAATCCACCAATATCGGAACTATTACGTCCACTGTATAGACTGTGTACATATCACATGTCTGATTCAGATTAAAATGGTCATTGTAAAGTATGTCGATTTGTTTTACAGAAATGTACACTTGTCCTACAAATACATACTAATGATTTTTTAAATTGATCAGCTTAGCAGAGACAGTCATTTTTATCCACAGACATCCTCCAAACCCAGAAATTATAGTTACATTGTTGACTTCATCTAACAGCAATAATAATGACCAAAGTCACAATTTAAGTGATCAATAAATGCCTTTAATTGTATTGGATTTCCCTTCCAAATTAGAAATATTTCTAGGCTGGTCTCTGAAGATGACCAGTTCATGATTTTTGTACCTATATTAGGCAACACCATTCAAAGTATGAACAAAGGAGATGAAGAAAATAGGACATTTGGACAAGCCATGGTTTTAAAATATGGTGTTGGAAGTAATAGGGTTAAACAAATTATTATTAACAATTGGAAATGTGTATAATATGATAATTCCTGATTGCTCTGTCCTTTGGGTGAAATGTTTAACTGACGTCCCATGTGCCTGAGTTGGTAGCAGCCCAAGATGATATAAACAATTCCACTGCACTTATTGAAAATAGGCAATCTTTATTTATCAAAATGCTATACTACATAGACAGTATTTACAATGTAACATTTTTTCATAGACTTCTTTTCTTTTGCCACCACCAGAATTGTATTTTATTAATCATGTCAACTTCTACTCAATCTTTATTAAATAATAACTCTTTTCTTCCTGTGTCCTGTATATTCCAAATTACCATAAATATAACTTTTTTCTGATTTCTACTGTTTCCTTCATAAACCCCATACACTATATATGCATATTTGTAAACTCCTTCATTGTTTCCATTTTTTAATATGTTTTTCAAAGTACATTTAGTGTTAGATATAAGAAAAATACATGATCCATACTGTGACATCTCAACTCTGGGTCAGTAATCAAGGATCTTGAATCCTCACCACTGACACTGGAGAAAGTTGTTCACTTGGAATAAAAATGGATACACCCAGTATTTAAAGAAGCAGCTGTCTGCATGAAGTACAATTTCCCTTTAGAACACACAGGGAACACAGTCCATCCGGGGCCTGGTTTTCACTCTCTCTCCAGATCCCCAATAAAACTCTCCACTGGCACAAGTATAGAGTTAAGTCCTCAACAGAGCATCCAAGTCAAGTCCTCTATCACTCTCTCTGTGAAACCAGTGCTTTGTGTCCCTGCTCCAAGCAGCTGATGCACACACTCTGTGAGATTTTATTTTCACATGTACAAACACACTCTCACACACACACACACACACACACACACACACACACACACACACACACACACACACACACACACACACACACCTGGGAAAGGCTGGCACAAATTTTCTAGCTAATAAGGTAGTTACACTGCCACCAGACACTCCAAAGCCAGCCACTCTAAGACTCTTACAAGGGTACACAACTATACTGAGTGAAATTGATATTGATACAGATCAAAGTGTTTGGCCAATGCAGTAAGGCATTCAGGAGTGGCCACAGTGTCACCAAATAAATGTAAGTACTCTCAAAGTTTAAAATATTCTCTAAAGGACAAGTCACAGTGAACAAAAATAGATATATTTAATAATAAACAGTAAAAGAACAGAAAAATGCTAAATATCTATTTACAATAGACACCAGAGTTTCTATCGCAGGAAATTTTAAAATAACATAGATGAATAGATTCACACAGATACAGAAAACAGTACTTCCCTAATCTTAGTATGTTTTCCTGACTAGTCAAAAGAATTACTATTCCCTGGCTCACTTACTAGAGCAAGGCAAGATGAAGCAGGTGAGAGGCCCTTCCTTGTCAGGTTCTAAAAACAGACTGCTCTGAGACTTCAGTCTCAACTAGTATTAAAACATCATTTTAGTGATGAATTACAGAATGACATCACACACATCTGGTCATCTGATTTCTGTTCCTATGCTACCCCCTTGGCTAGAAGCTGACAGGATCTAGCACATATGTGCCAATAATATACACATACATAGAGCTTGCTAAGATCTGTTGCAGCTTCTCAAGGTCATAAAACCATAAAATACTTTCACTCTTCCAGAATAGCAATTAGTTCCCTGCTAGAGACAATACAGAAGGCTTCTTGTACTTGTTTTTCCAGACATTTGCCTCTGGCTGTAATTAGAACTGTAAGATACAATATTTATGGCCTAAATTATGTAATTTAACTTATTACTATTTTTCAAAGTTAGCTAGACTGAGATTAACCTCTTCTCTTCCAATATCCTCTGTTGAAAAATATACATTTAATAAGCTACCATGCAGTCTGATATATAAGGAAAAATCATGATGCCGCAACAAAAAATTCCAATAATATTTAACCAGTTCTATCAGTTTCTCACTAATTACTATGTAAGTAGAAACAAAAATAATTTCTGTCTATTAAGGGAAGATATATTAGAATTTCTATGTTTTTTTTATTTTTCTCATGGGTATAAACTGCATATACTCCTTGAAGGCTACACAGCTGAGGCCCTAGAGTTTTATGTGTGTTCTTCTTTGATTTGTATTAAACATGGAACAACATTCTGTGTTTTTTATTATTTGGATCTTTGGTTCTATGAAAAAAGTAAGAAAAGTCTGAGGCTTCCTATTCTTCTTAAATAATCTGTCTTTATTTATCTTAGATAAGCACTTTTGTTCAAAGATTTCTTCATACCTAACCTTATTTGCTTAGCTCTTTGTATTTACCTGACTTTCGCCCGCTGATACCTGTATTAACAGGCAATGCACCTAAGTATTAAAAAGGGATTATTTCCCAACAAAAAGGTGCTAAGATGAATGAGATTGAGGTTAACAGCAACAAGGAGATATACCCTTTTGTTGATGTTTCGTGGGTATTCCTACTTAGCACTACCATCACGTGTGGTAGGCGGGGAGGTGTATACAGGAGTTACATGACATGGATCCCTTTAGTCTGTGATCTCAATTGTTTAAACATTCCTACATTGTACTATTCATATTATGTGCTGAATGCATTCAGGAGTCTTTTTGTATTACTATGTCTTATTAGTATGTACAGATCTATAACATCGTATAACATGCATATAATGTCTTAGTGGGTGTATAGAATGTGAAAATATGATAGAAAAATGCATTGTTCTTTAACTTTATGTGCATAGAGCTTTTCTACCTGAGCCTACACTGAAAGCATGCCTTGTCCCCACCTGGATTTACCCTGTAAACAAAACTAACTAGCTAACTAACTACCAAACTAGTCTTGTTGTGATTTCATCTTATTTTATTGCAGTTTGTTCAGTGGTTTTATCATTTTTTCATAAATTATGTATTTTATCACTGTGTGACCCTCCAGCAGATTGTTTTGCTGTTAAATATATAAATACATACATACATACATACATACACACATACATACATACATGCCATTTTCACATTACTGCTCAGTACCAAACTGTTCTATTGTGTCATATTTCAACTGCATCAACCTTACATTCGCACATCTTTCTCTGATATTTGCTTATGTCACTTCTTTCTGTTATCCTACTTCACTAAAATACTTTCATTTTCCACAGCCTCTGCATATTTAACTGACAATAATTGTAATCGTATTCTACTTTAATTATGCTCACTTTTCATTTTTCCACTTTGTTGTATGCAATACTTACTTTAGTTGGATTTAACATAGAACCTCAAACTGCAGAAAATACAGACTGCAATAGATTTGATTCCATATTCAATGGCAATGCATACGCTTCTACATAACTTACTTTTCCTAATGCTGCTGTATTAAGTAAACTGTTTTTTTTTAATTGATAACTTAAAAAAACTTTCCACAACTATATCTCATTTCATATTTCTTGCAGTAATCTTATCCACTGTTCCTTTATACTTTTTTGCCTTCTAAATTTAATACCAAACACTGATATCACAGACACTGAAAAACAGATTCCAGCTATTTTCAGTGATTCTCCAAAATCCTTGCTTTTTTTCTTAATAATCACTAAACACACTTACTTACTTTAGTTGCATTTCCATTTTATTAGGTTCATCAGCCATCTCACATTCCCTGCCATTAAACCAATATCAAATGCATATCACTATTAACAGTATATTTACTTTCTGGTTGTACAGAGATTCAGTGTCACTTAACTTGGATAATACATTTCCTGATATTACTTTCATTGCTGTAGAATATAATGCACTGTTCAAAGGGCTCCACTGTTGGACCCACTTACTACCCTACATCTCTCAGTCAACCATCCATCCGTGCATCCACAACCCCTTTTCTCATTTTTAAACATGAGTTAGGGGTGTCACTTCAACAGTGACAATAATCGAGAGCCAAGGTTTACACCACTGGATGGCTAGCCCTGCTGCAGCAGTTCTTCTACACCAGATGCTCACACCTATGTCCAATTTAAAGTGACCAATCCACCTACAGACTCTCTTTGTAATGTCGGAGGAAACCAGAACACCCAGAGGAAATCCACACAAACACAGAGACAACATGCAGACACAGCACAAGGTGCAGCCCCAGCTAAATATCGAATTGAGAACATCTTACTGTGAGGTGACAACACTATCCCCTGTGCCACTGTGTTGCCCAATACATCCATTGACTAATAATTTTGCCATGCATCTTCCATATGCTGATTTTATATAGACAGTTTGCCAGGTAGACTTTTTTTCCAGTGACATCTGACGAGTTAAGTTTTATAGTAAGTTAGTTTAGGTTAGGTTGGCATGGGGGGATAGGTGGGGAATGCGGTTATATGGGAAGTTTTAGTGGTCAGGGCAAGCATGAATTGAGGTAACTGTAAAAGATGACAGTAGTTAAGGGGAGGTCATAGGGTTATCTAACTCTTTGGAACAGGTGATTAAAACAAGGTGGCTTAATTTCCACCATCCAGGTGACCATTGTAGAGACCAGAGCCAGCTAGTGCAGCTGCCATGGTATACAGTGACATGGTAAAGTACTCAGGCTTAGGGAGTGCTACAGGTGACTTCATATGTATGGGCAGTTTTCAGTTGGATGATGTGGAGGTAATGAAGGGGAGTGATAGAGCAGGGGGGAGTCATAAGGAAATTGAGGTTTAGTTGAGCCTAGAGTTAGGAAAAGGGGCGCTGCAGCATGGAGTACCAAGACGAATAGGCTTACTAAAGAAGATGTGATCTTACCTAGTGTGTGATGGTATGATGTACAGGAAAACCAATAATAGAAAGGAATTATATTGTTATATCTCACAGCTGCAGAACAACCACAGTTGGCTTTATGGTGGCACCCCTCAGCCATTCCTAATTTCTGGTAGGTCTCGGAGAGGGTTTTACAAGTTGCCTTATAGCTTTTCAGCAGGCCCTAATTTTGCAGAATGTTCCTAGGTTTGTCTCACATTTGTAAAGCTTGTGATTTACTGGTAACCACTGAGATTTATGATCTATCAGTAATGTCAGTCAATATAAAGTTTTACATTCTATGATTATTGAGGTAGAACCAGTTGGTCCATTAACTTTTAAGTGAATTTGGAGAGTATTTGGCTTTGTCCAGAGTTCCTGATCAAGGATATGTTGAGAAGCAAATTTGCCCCCTCAACTACCTATATTTTAGAGGCATGAGGGATATTGGCTGTTCTTTTAATGCTTTGCAGTCTAACGGTCTAGTAATTACTTATGGACCTATGAATGTATTGATCAGTAGTATTGCAATTCATCATTGGAAGGGGACAGGGAGAATTTTGACTGATCATGAGGATTTCAATTATTGGATAATGTCAAGAAGGGATGCCACTTTCCTCACTGAATAGGGGTGGCAGATTCATTTGTCCAGAATGTTTGCATGTCAAATTTTTCTAAAAGCATAATTCTGTATGTTTTTGTAAGCTCTGGTTTAGGGGTGAAGGAGGGGCCTGAATGAAGTCAGACAGTTTGAGTTTAAGACTTCCTGTCCTTCAGATTAGTCAGGAAACAGCAAGTGATATGGTTGGTGAGGCACAGCACATTAGGATACAGCCATTCTAAATAGTGCTTGAATAGTGTCTTTGGGTGCATCCATAATTCTGAATACAGTAATCTGGATAGGTTTTTCTCACATTTCGTGTTGTACTTGTAGAGAAGGTAAGCTTTTGGTACTAGAAAAGAAAAGTGAAGTGAATGGGAGAAATCAAGCCGGGGGGGGTGGAGACTGGATAGAAGATGGAGGGAAAAGGGGATTTCAAAAGTACTTGTATTTATAGGATCACTTGCATATTTTTTTCTTTTGTAGGATGGTGAATGTTGACAAACTGAGGTGACTGTGGCAGGACATGGCTTTGCAGGTAAAATCATTTTTTCAAGATGAGACAAAGAAGCCACAGTCAGCTGTGGAAGTTATGCCAGAGGGAGTCAACAGTGGAAGTAGGAAAAAAGATTAATGAAGTGAAAGGCAGCAGAAGGGCATACAGCAGTGGAAGGATCTAGTCAATGAGGGAAGAGTACCTGCAAGAATTGAGGTGACCCCAACATGGCGGTTTCAGTGAAGTCACAGTCTACTACAGATAATGTTAATGTTATGATATATCTGGAGAGGTAGGCCATGGTCATAAAGCTGATGAGTACTTTTAGGGTTTCTTGCAGGATTTGGACAAAGAGGTGCAGCAGCAGCAAACTGTTGCAGGTGTTTAATCAGGAGTAACTTATGTCAGACCAGTAGGGGTTAAGCTAGGGGTAGATTAGGTGTGGTGATTAGCTATTTGCAGGCCAGGAGATGGTTTGGGATAGTTGTTCCCATCTGGATAGCTTTTTTCAGACATAATGGATATTAGTTCAGTTCAGCAAGGCTCTAGGTTTGCATGGAGAACACCCCCTTTTGGTGGGAGGGTGGGTAAGTTTATGACATCTCATATTCTTTTGACATAGATGAAGAACATATGGGAAGCATATGGATTATTTTTTAATTGACTGGTCTGACCTTGGCTCAGTAGATCACAAAGATGGCTGACCCAGGTACCAGGATTTGACAAGTGCACTAGGAGTGTTCGGTAAGAAGAAGCTTGTTAGGTTTAGGGCCAGGTTTTGGGATAACTAGATTTTGTTTCATTTACCTGTTGATAGATATTTTAGAAAGAGACCCAAAGCAAGAGTTACCCTTGTTGGCATATGTTTTGTAAATAATACAGGCTCAGAGACTGAGAGGAGGTATCATGTAGTTTTGGTAACACCAGTGTTTTAGGAAACTCAATGCAGTTAATAAGTCACTGCTTTAGAAGAACATTCATGTGGTTACCTTGTTAGGAACAATGACAGATTAGTAATGCTAATTAGGATTAATTTATATTATGGAGACCAGGTTTAGGGTGAGTATACCTTTTATTGAAAGGAGTTATTTGTGGCCTGAGTGCAGGTATGTGCATAAATTCTTATTGCCGGTGCATGCATAATGGTGTGAAGTATGTGCTCAAGAAGGAAGATCAAGGAGCCTGAGCATCTTCCATGATGCAGGATTCAACCAGGTATAGGATCACAAGGGAACTTGTAAGTAGGTTGGGTAAGGAAGATTTAAGTGCTAGGTGGGTCGGTGCTCATTTGAGAAGCAGCCAGAAGGTCAGCCGCTGCATCTTCCTGTTAATATGGTGGTATTTTGGGTGGTTGCTTGAGCATTATCCAGATAAGAAGGCGACTCAAAAACTAGTAGATGGGTTTTCTAAGGGATTCTCAATTAAATCAACGATGGGGAGATACAAAAATTAATGTGACAATATGCAGTCATTTAAAGGTAAAGAGGTCATCAAACAGGCATTACTGGATAAAGATGTAATTGCAGGTTTTATGTTCATTAGCGTCTCCTCCTTTTGAAACTACATAATTTTGTTTTAGAGATTGGTTCCCTAAAAAGGCCAGGCAACTATTGCTTGATCCAACACCTTTCATTTCTAAAAGATAATCTGATAAACAATAGTATTGAAAATGGAGAGATGAGAGCTCAGTATGTCTTGACAGATGACATAGCTGCAGTCATTCTATGTTTTAATGAACCAAGTTTAACCAAGTTAGATGCTGAGTAAGCTTGTCAATTGATTCCTATTCAGGAGCAGGCGTGACCAATGCAGGGATGTGCATGAAAGGAAATGTTTATTTTAACAAGGTTATGCCTGTTCGCTGTGTTGCATTCAGTGCAATATTTGGAAAGTTTAGTACTGAATACAAACCACAAAATGAATATAATAAAAAATGTATATTTTAATGAACATTAGTCAAGTGCATTTATCCATATAGGCCTTCATCAGAACTCAAGATAAAATGATCTGACAAGCCATTTTTAAATAAAAAACAACCAATCGCAGTACCAGTCATAAATTACATGATCATCATTTTTAAAAGAGATCTTTTGCATGTAGTTCTGATGAAGTTTTTTTCTATGTAGTTCTGGCGAAATCCTTTTGTATGCAGATCATTTTAACATTAGTTTTGATGAAGTCCCTTTTCTATGGATGAAAATGCTCAAGGAAAGTTCATTAAAGTATACATTTTTTATTATTTTAAACGTGGTTTGTATTAAAGCATGTCTTTCTAACCATCATATTTTGGCTCCACTTTCGTTATTGGTTTTATTTCTTTTTCTATATCCATCTACTTATATTTTTTCAAAATTTAGCATTGCTTTACAATGGCTTTGGCAGAGGCAAGTTCCTTAATAGAGGGAGTTCATTACTGAAATGACTTCCTGTTGGTTTCTGGATGTCAAGAGGATGTTGAGCACAGAGCCTAGCTCATAGTTTCATAACTGTGTACTAAGCTAATGGCACTGGAGCCTTTGCAAGTCTAGCCCATAGGATTACCCTGGCATTCTGCCACTCGACCTTAGTTCCCAGTGCCTCTGTCGAGTAGAGCCACTGGATTAATCCCCGGGGTGAATTTTCTATTTCCCATCCACTCATCAAGATTTCTCTTGAAGAGGCCAATGAGGGCTCTGTTTGACATGTATGGGAAGTCTATCTGTTGTTTGTGGTAATGAGGTTGAGGTCTCTGGAGTGTGTGGTGTGGAGGGATTGGGATTTCTTTAGATTTAGCATTTCTAACAGAGCTGGGTCAGACATGGCTTTGTAAGTCAAGCAGAGATCACCTCTAAGTAGTTGATATGAAAAGGAGAATAGCTGGAGTTTTTTGAGTCTGTCCATATAGGACAAGTGGTTAAGGCCTAGGATCCTCTTTTTGAGGTACTTTTGAGGCCTCTCCAGTTGTTGCAGGTGTCTAGTGAGGTACATGCCAGATGGGACACTGTACTCGATGATTGGCCTAATGAGGGAAGAGTAGAGGGAGAAAATGACCTCTTTCTTCCTGGATGCAAAACCCTTAATAATGAGATGTGCCACATAGAAGGACTTTCTGACCACAGTGGCAATGTGGTGGTCAAAATAGAGGTTGCTGTCAACCTGTGTTCCCAGATCTCTTATAATGCCTTCTGTGTTCAGTGGACTACCATTGATGTGGTAATTCATTGGAAATGTTTTTTTTCCCAAAGGGGATGACTACACATTTTTTGACATTGAGCTTAAGGCCATGGTTCTGACACCAGTCATTGGTCTCAGTTTCACTGACTTATGTTGTGAGATCGGGGTTTCATTTAGCAAAGGATAAGCAGGAGAGGTCAAAAAAGGAGCTAACATTTGTAGGATTGATGGTGAATGCAATCATGGGAATACTTCATTTGCTGTATGATAAAATGCAACACCAAGGGAGAGAGAGAACTTCTAGGTTCTAGAATGAATCTTATTTTATGGAAAAAGATGTAATGGAATTGCTGGGTTTATTGAATCTCACATGCAGAATAATAAGGCTAGGTAGTGAAAATTTGTCATTGTTCATATTTTGAGAAGGTTGATGCTGCATTGTCTTAGGATCAACTAACCTTTCTCTGCTAAGCATATTTAGGTAAGTTTAACATGCCATCTGATAGCTTTTTATTTTCAGTATCACAGATTCTAGGCCTTAGTCCCAAAAGAGGAGGAGCTCCTGTCAACAGTGCCAGAGGAGGTTTGATGGATTGTTTTGTAGGGGGTTAGTTATTGCAGCAGCCATGGGTTCAGGGGACTAGAATGTCATATAGTGCAAGTATGTTAGCCATTTTGTTCTTTTTAAGAGATTTGTATTTCCATGTTAGGATGTGGTCTGTACAGTTATTGATGAGTTACACAGTTCTCATGTGACAGCTAGGAGAAGAGGTGAGATCAATTAGAGTACATTTGGTGGCTTTGACTGTAGCCACTACATTTTTGAGTTGTTTGTATTTTACAAAACACTGCTTAATTATTAGGATGTTGAAAGGTTGAGGGAGACTGAGAGATTTGGCAGTGGATAGATCGCTTCCTTTGGGAGGGCAATTGCTTGATTTATTTTTGAAAGGGCCGTATGATGTTTTGGACATATGTGACTTGTATGTGTTATGTTCTACATTTTCAGTTTTTATGTATGTCAGTGAGCTAATGGAAAGTCTGACATATGCAGATGTGTATGTAACTCAGGAGGCTGTTTTGCTTTGACTTGATTGATCAAAGACAGATCAGGCTGGCATTGTGAAATGTTGTTTCCAGTGAGGTGGACATTAAATTGGATAAGGACTGGAGAAGGATAACTGTGGTGAACCAGAGGAGCCTCATTTTTCAGATTTTTAATGTCATGTCTGGTAATAATAAGCAGTTTGATTTTTTAAAGTGGGTTTTATGGGAGAAGTTTGGGAGGGGAAGCATGTTTTGTAAGGAGTCTTAGTGGTCATGGCAAGCAGAACAAGAACAAGAGATAGTTGTAAAAGATGAATATTTAAGGAGGTCAGTGTGTTAACAGTCTCCTTGATGATTATAATTGTAACAAGCCCTCCATCTCATTATTTCAACAGTTTCTAATTATATATTTAAGGTGGATTTGGGTAGTTTCTCTACTTTAAGGAAGGAGTACCCCCTCTTTTTGCCTTTCCTGACTTGAATTTTGTTAATGGTTAGGAATGAGCAGTAAAGTACATTGCTCCTGGTAACTGAAGAATTAAGGGGTGATTAGAGAGAGTGGTTGATAATGCTATCCAAACAGCTATGCTATTTTGTGTGAGTGGCCTGAGAACACTGTGTGGTATTATTCCTGTTCAGTCTACATGTATTGATCAAAACTAACGTTGTCAAAGGCTTTTTCTGCATCACAGACCATTGTGTTTGGCTTCCTCTATCACATAAAATATACTGTGAATTGATTATTTGTCTAAAATAAGCATGTATTTACCTTGTTTTCATTTAAAAACCAAAAATTCTATTTAGCCATACTATATCCACATTATTGGCATGTCACAACATACAAATGAGGACTACCTAATGATGTGCTAATTGACTTTCAAATATAACAAATTTAAATAAAACAGACATAATCATTAAATCACCACTTGTTAAATTTTAAATGATACTTTCTGACTATTGTGTCATCCTTAGTATATATTACAGAAACGCATTCTTTAACTGCATTTGTCTATGGGTTCTTATAAGATTTGTCATACTGTTTGATACAGCTCATTTAGTCTTGCATATATTTTGCCAAGATATTATTTCATGCATATCAATTTTATATTGCAAACACTTTTTTAAAATATTTTCTTATGTTAGAGAACAATCAAGTATTCAGAATTATTAACATTAAATCAGTTCCTGGCAAAAAATATGAGATTACTTATGTTTCTTTATATTATTTTATCTCAATATTTTTTACAGTGGGCCAGATTCATGAACACCTACTCTAGGTGCACAGTAAGTGTAGATGAGCTGTATTGAAAAACATCCTTACAACATTTTTGTGCTATTTACTCAGAAATATTACACTGAATGCAGACATAGTCTGCACATTGTGATAACCTTTATGAAGTGTGAAGTGTGAAAACTAAAATTAGAAGTAAGAAAATGGGAGTTATGCTTGCAGTATCCCTTCACTTAGAATTGTGTAACTTATTATACACTTGGTGTAGGTATTCATGATTCTGGCCCCTTGTTGTTGATATTGTTAGAAAGTGACATTCAGTGGCTTCGATTCTGTTGTTATTTCAACTTTTTAGTGTCAGTGGTTCATATTTTTGTCCAACCTTTTTTTTTTTTTTTATTTTGCATGTCACAAAGTAGTTATTGAGATACTCAAATAGATATAATGGCATTTCTTCTTCTATTAATCTTTCAACTTATTAATTTTGTTTAAGATAGCTCATGCCATTTCTACCTCTGTTGATGGTTTTGTTATTGTGTCAGCATTTTTTAAGGAATGTATATTGTATTTTCCCTTTGTGTTTCATTGTCAATGGACTCTTTGTAGCTTTATATCCAATTGTACTTGTTTCTTTGCCTTTTGGTGATATCAGTATATCTGATACAATTTCTTGATGTTGTTTGCTTACTGTGCTTTATTTATTATGGTCTGTTCTTATTTATGCTTAGTAATTAGTATTATTTGATCAAATGTAGTTTCTTCTTTGTTTAATTTATTTAATGCATGTTTTATTATACCATGTTTTATTATTTATTTATTTATTTACTTTACCCAAATTTTGAACTTTTATCATATTTTCAGAACATTTACAAGTGAGTAAATTTCAACTGTCTATTTTTTGCATCTTTTTTATGCTTTGTTTTTGTTTACACTGGTATCTTGATTGCTATTAGGTATGGCGATATTGTTACGTTTGACACTTTTTGTCTTTTTGCGTATCTTCTTTGTATATTCAGTATAGTCTGATTGGATATTTGTGTAGTTCAGCTGTTTAGTGTCATTTTGGTTTTACATTCCATACATCTTTAGCTTAAGTATTGTTATTGCTTTTTTCTAACACTCTTATATTAATTCTATGTACTTTTGCCTTGATCATCTTAATGATGTTGATGCAAATTTATGTCATTCAGTTTTACTTGTTTATTTCTTTATTTCTCCTTAGGCTAAAGTGCAGTGAGCATATCAGATACATGTTGTTGTCCAGGATTCTTGGGAAGTATAGTCTGAATATTCCTTGTCTAAAATTTCTCCTTTGAGTTTCTTTACTGCACTTAGTTTTTAATTACTTTTTTTCATCAGTTATTTTTATTTTGATTTTCATATTTGTTTTCTATTATTTACATTTTGATCTTTTATTGTTTTTACTTTCATGTACCTGTAGATATTTTGGTAAAGTCATTTTAAGATCAGTGGTTAATATTTTTCCTATCTTTTTTTGCATATTATAGCATAGTCTTAGAGGTATAAATTTAGATATTGAGGTAGTACATTAAATTTTATTTTGCATTTCTGCTTTTCCTTTAGGTATTTTATATAATTTGTACATCTGTTAATGTTTTTCTATCTTTATTTAATGTTTTTTTTTTTTTTTGGATTACCAGTGGACCATTTGATGCTTTGATGCAGTATACTCACCAGCACTTGTTTCATTTTGGTTTCAGTCTCAGCAGAGTCTGTTTTTTTTTCTTTGCTTTGTCTTGTTTATTATAGTTCTTTGTAGTTTCTCTTTTCTGTCATTTTATAGTAGTTGTTTTTTCAGTTTATTTTGCATTTGTTTTGTCCTTCGTTGTAGTTTATAATTATAATCACCTTAAGTATTTTGTATTTTTGCTCTTTTCAGGCTTCTTTTATGTCATGTGAGATTTCCTTGCTCCTTTCTTGATAATAATGTTTATGTTTTAGGCTGTTCTGTGTCATGAAAGAGGGTTCTTATATACTTTTTCTTTTGTTTTGGATTAGTATATATATATATATATATATATATATATATATATATATATATATATATATATATATATATTTTTTTTTTGACGAAGACTGTACATTTGTTTAGGTTTGCAGTTGTGATATTTCATCTTGGTTTTGTATGTTGTTGCTGATGGCCTTCTTCTTTTGTGTCCATGGTTATTTTGTTATATCCTGTGTCATTTTCTGTTAATTCTCCTAATTTAAAAAAAACTAAGGCTTCCTGTGAGTTAATACAGAACTACCCAATCAAAAGGAAATGAAAATCAAGTTAAAAGAATCAAAATATGACAGTTTTGTATCTCTGTATCACATTGCAGCACTAACAAAAGGAATTTATACTTTTCAAATAAAAATGTTATTGGATATTTACTTGTGTGGTGGGTAGGGCAATATATTCATAGGCTTACCACATTTGTTGGGCTACAAAATAAATGTCCTGGCATTTGCTAATGAGTGATACAATGCTCTTATGCAATAACTGTTCATATTTCCACAGAAAAGTTTCCATAATGGCAGGTAACATTCTTTCTAAACATGTTTAATGACTAAATATAAGTAATACACAACAAACAAATGGGGATATTGTGAAATGTAACACATCAGTAATGTTAAAATAAATCAATTTGAAGAAAGCAGCAACACACTTTTGCAGCAATTCAGTTGTTTAACTAGAAGCAAATGTTGAAAGTCTAATAGCAGTATCAATCTTTCGGTATCTAAACAGTCTCCCTTACTGTGATAAAAATTTCTTACATACACATTTAGCTTTAGCTTGTGCAGATTCAGCCCTCTGAGAACTGTGAATATGCAAATGAGGTGTGAACTCTTAAGCATTCATTAATTCCACAATCTTAACTAAGTGCAGGGCAGGTAAACATGGTCAAGCACCTTCTTGATTGTATTCACATGCTCTAGTACTGCAAGCACAAGCATTGAGAAGTATCACCGGCTAAGGGCTTGCAAGTGTGATAAAATGCTTAGTTTGCAACCTGTTTACACATTTTTCTGACTTGGTTCAGAATAAATATTAACACAGCAATATGGAATATGAAATGAGCAGGTGAAAGTCTATGTGATAACAGCTAAAAAAAAAATTACCTGCAGTCCATGTGAATTGCTGTTGCAAGTGTGTTGTTGGAAACTTTATGGATGAAGTAACATATAAAATTTTGCAAATTGAGATAACACAAAAAACAGTAACATGAGTAATGGGGACATATGTGCCATATATGCTGGAGAACCTATCCATATCTCAGAATTATTCATTATGGCAGTAATACATTTTATTTTCAATGCTG
Organism: Protopterus annectens; assembly: GCF_019279795.1. Taxonomy (NCBI): domain Eukaryota; kingdom Metazoa; phylum Chordata; order Ceratodontiformes; family Protopteridae; genus Protopterus; species Protopterus annectens. The sequence continues at coordinate 191,371,080 of NC_056732.1, forward strand.
ATGTCATTATTAATTGTATATGCTGTGCAAGGAATGACTTCCTGTAATTCTCTGTAATGTGTAACACAAATGCTACTTGTGAAGTGGCAACCAGATGTGAAGAGGATAAGTATATCATGACACTGCTATAAGTGCTTTGCACCTTGCTAGAGATATCTTTAAATTGTGTTCCTTTGAAATGTAATTTCTTTGTATAATATTTGTATTGCCTTTTGAATTTGTGCAACATTCAGCAACATACAAGCATGATTCAAGACCAAAGGAAAAAAGTGAGAAATTGTAGTTGGGCTGCCTTCTGTAGCACAAATGAACATGACACCTGTGTGCAACCATCAGCACTCTGGATAGTGCTGAGTGAAAAAATTGCACTTGCCAGCTAATTTTCTCTGTGGTGCAAGGTGTAAATACAAGGATCTTAAAGAAAGAAAACAAGTGATGCACGGTTCAAATCCACTTTACAGATAATGTTACTGGGGGATAAATATTGAAACACATTTTGGTATATGAATGTGTTGCTATTGGAAACTCAGCTATTATCATCATTGCTAACAACATGTCAGCTGCTCTCTGTCCCCTGTCATATTACATAGCATTACTGAAGTCCTGATAATGTATCATGGAAATTAAAATTCTGATTATGGAAGGATATGTGTGAAGGATGAATGTTTTAGCATAATACACTTCTTGCTCCAGTCATTGCTAAATATACCCTTTGATTGTTATAATTTTCCTTTCAGTTGTTTTAAAATGCATTATTTATTAAAGGTATCTTTCGCTTAATCTCCTTCCGTACAATGACAAACTGCATTTATATCCATACTGTGCTAAGTGGATGTAAATGTAGTCAGACATTGCGCAGGAGGACATTAAGCTAAGCACAATGTAAAGTATATAATGTTCACTTATCCCATGATATCATAGTGACTTAGCATTCAATGAGATAAAACATATCTTGGACATTAAGAGCTGGTTACCTGTATTTATTTATTTATTTTTGCTGCCTTTTGCATTTGTGTGGTGTTCAGCAGCTTTCAAACAGATTGCAGCTGAAGGAAAAAAGTGGAAAATGCAATTTGAGCTGCCTTCTGTAGCACAAACAAGCCTGCTACTGGATAGTGCTGAATGAAGAAAAACACACCTGTCAGCTAACTTTTGTTATGACACAAGATGTAAGCACAGTCATCTTAAAGTAAAAAAGACATTTACTACATAGTTTAAATCCAGTTTATAATTACTTTTATTGAGGGTGGGTGAGAATGCCATTTGTCAAAGCATGTTGATTAGGAATGTAACACTAAATACAAATGACTATCATAACTATGCAATTGCAACAAATGTATCATTAGTGCTTGCTATATAAGCCCAATATAATGTGTACAAGGTATGTTAAACATGGCAATGATGATATTTAATTTAAAATGCACTTGCATAGGTATGATGTGTGCAATGTTTTTGTTATAATTATTATGAGTAATCACATATCACACATATGTGTTTATGGCATTATGTTTTGTGAAATATGTATGTAACATACGCAAACATGTATTACTTAGGTCATGCAACTCAACACATCTAAAATGTATTTACAATGACAGATACTGCCTTTTACATAGAAATGCTGCCCCATGATTACTTAAAGTCACACACATGCAGGCATCTCTTCAGTATAGCTCCATTCATTCTTAAATTAGTATATCTCTAGTTTCCATGGTAAAAGTAAGTTATTCTGTGGAACTGAAAGATGCTAAGCACCATTTAACATGTTATCCTTCTATTCTTAAGGGTTCAATTCCCAGTTGGTACTATTCAATCTTACTAGTGTTTAAGTCCCAACAGCCCAGTATGTTTTAAGTCATACCATTTTTCCTCTGATCAACAATGATTATAACAAACTCCATAAAGCATTTTAGTGTTTAAAACTGGAACATGTGTTAATAGGTTGAGTCACACATGGCAAAATCTCACTGCCTTATTTTGCACTTTCCATGATTTTTGATGTAATCACAATGTGTCTGGTAAATCATTCTTGTGCTTTCAGTTATGAAAATGCAGCTGGCAAGGCTGTTCATCTTGGCACAGAGGCTGTCACATGTGTGATCACAATTAGGCACCAATTCAGACACATATTTCTTGCTTTATTTCTGTAGATATGGCTGGTAAAAGTGAAGATGATGTTTCATTTAGGGCAAAAATGTGGGATGTCGATGTATCCTGGATTTTTGTGGCATTCCTTATGAAGAGCTACAGCCATAAGCTTCTGAAAGTGGATTATTCTGGGCCTCAGTATAAGGCTGAGTCTCAGAATAGCTTGGCCAAGGCTGTATCCAGTGTATTTGGTGTGCTACTCAGTTCTGAACAGTGCTACTATTACAGTGACACAAAGAGGCAAAAACAGGACCTCCTGAGCTGATGGGAGGAGGAATTTAAGACAACACACACCTGTCAGTTGCGTAAGTATAGTGACCAATCAACCTTTTATGGTATGGCATTGATTAGCCAACCAAAGCACATATTCATTATGGTTTCATACCTTACTTTTTCTTTTCTTTTCTTTTCTCTACTGTACAGCTACAAGACAGAGAGAGCAGAAAAATGTGAGGTGCATCAGGAGGGGCTAACTTACCTCAGAGAGGCTTTGGCTAACTATGCATCAGGTCTGAATGCAAAACAGAAAAGTATTTTCAGTCCATCACTGTATATCATCTTGAGGAGGCATCCCTACATTTTTATATCAAGTACACATATCTGTTCTAATAGCTCTTGGTGATTGCATTAGGCATTGAGTGCACCACCTTCAGTGTGTGCGGGTTCAATATTCAGAAACAGACACTGAATTTTATTAGGATAGTATTTATAAAATGTCAACTGCAATGCTGCATGGCATTAACAATTCAATTTTTGTAAATGCAGTTATTAATTTGAAAGTTTATATTTGATATGGCATAGTCAAATAAATGTTCCTATTTGTTATATCATAACATTTTGATTGATTTTATGATGCATTAATGACTTCTACTCATATATGTATGCATAGGTTCATAGGTGTGTACTAGGCTAATGGCCCTGGAGCCTTTACAAGCCTAGCCCACAGAATTATACTGGCATCATGCAACTCAGCCTTAGTTCCCAGTGTCTCTGTTGAGTAGAGCCACTGGAGTGATCAACGGGGTGAATTTTCTATTTCTCATACACTCATCAAGATTTCTCTTGAAGAAAGCCAGTGAGGAGCTCTGTTTGACATGTATGGGAAGTCTATTCCATAGCATGGGCAGTCCCTGGGTTATGAAACTGTCCCTCCAGCATGTTCTGTTGATTTTGGTAATGAGCCTGAAGTCTCTGGAGCATGTGGTATGGAAGAATTGGGATTTCTTTAGATGTAGCACTTCTAACAGAGCTGGGTCAGTCATAGCTTTGTATGTCAAGCAGAGATCACCTTTTGAGTCTGTCCATATAGGACAAGAATTTAAGGCCTATGATCCTCTTTGTGAGGTACTTTTGTGGCCTCTCTAGTTGTTGCAGGTGTCTAATGAGGTACATGCCAAATGGGGCATTGACCTTGATGATTGGCCTAATGAGGGAAGAGTAGAGGGAGACATTGACCTCTTTCTTCCTGGATGCAAAACCCTTAGTAATGAGATATGCCACAGAGAAAAACCTTCTGACCACAGTGGCAATGTGGTGGTCAAAAGAGAGGCTGCTGTTAACCTGTGTTCCCAGATCTCTTATAATGCCTTCTGTGTTCAGTGGACAACCATCGATGTGATAATTCATGGGAACTAGGTTTTTCTCAATGGGGATGACGACACCAGTCATTGGTCTCAATTAGGCCTTTCTGTAGTATGTCAACATCAATTGGGGAGTTAATAATGGCTCCAAACTTGCAATCATCTGTGGACTTTGTCAGCCAGAGTCCCTTTGTGTTGGCCTGGACTTCTGAGAAGTAGATACCAAACAGGAGAGGACCCAGGACTGATCCCTGTGGGACTCCAGCCATGAAAGGTCAGCCATCTGACTTGGAATCAGCTACTTCCACACTGTGGGTTCTATCTGTGAGCCAGTTTGCAACCCTCCTAGTGATATAGGGGTTGATGCCTAGCTTAGTGAGATTTTCTATGATTCCTGAGTGGGGAATGGTATAAAAGGCCTTGGCCAGATCAAGGTAGGCTGTATGAACCACCTTGCCTTCATCCACACCTCTGGTGACTGACTCAAAGAAGTCAACCAAATTGAGCTGTCATGATCTACCCTTCACAAAACCAAACTGTGTGTGATCCAGAGTTTGGAGATTCCCTATATCCTTGTTTATTAGGTCCATGATGATGCGTTTCATAGCTTTGCATATCAGACTTGTCAGGCTAATGGGGTGATAGTTCCCAGGGTCTGTAGTCACTCCTCCTCTGTGGAGAGGAATTACCCCTTTCCTTCCAAAGGTTTAATAGGAGAAAGCAAAGGGAACTGACTTTTAGACATGCCTGGAGGGGTGGGCATTAGCAATAAGTATTGGAGCTATTTCCTCATAGACCATTTAGTTCTGTTAGCACTTTTGTGTGCTACAATAATTGTTACAAGAAGTCTGGTGTGGTAAAGTGCTAAACTAATAAGCTGATAAAAGTGCAGGAGATCTGGGTATTGCCATGAAGATTCTTTACATACCTATAGAAGGCCTTGTGCTTGTCTTTACTATCTGCTGTGGCAAAGGTGTAGATATTTATTTCTCATATTTGTTTCTGTATTAAAAAAAACAAAATAATGTGACATACCATTGACCATATTCTCTCTTTTTGTCTCCCCAACCCTGTGTTTTAATATGTATTGAAATTGCATTTATTTTTGTATACATTGCTGATAAAAGCAAAATGACCATTGGCACAGGGCTTGACCACTGTGGTTCAGCCTGCCATACTTCCATAGGTGGCTGGGGTGGCATAACTACAGGATGCACAAGCATCCAGCACATATGGGTCAAAACTCATCAGCATTGTCTTCACAACTCCTGCCCTACTTGCTCCATCTACATTATGTAGCTCTGACCCACTGCTTGAGAAGTAGCACCCTCTGGGAGCGGTAGTAGGGTAAGTGGTGATTTTGTCACCCATCAGGAGCCAACAGGGCTAATGGAGAACATAATGAAGAGTGACCCTGGTGCCTGAACTGACAAACTTGAAAAAATCCTGCATAATTTTGCCATATTGATGCCACATTCAACACTGATCCAGGTAACAAACACAGGAGACAGTGATTACAGTTATGAGGGTGAGGAATAGATTGTCACTGTTCTCAAGCTGAACATGGATGCACCTCAGATGTTCCTACCTAACCGCAGTCATGGAACCCCCAACCTTTTGTGTACATCACCATCCCTGTCTATTTAATATGTCCTGTATGTCTGTGTCTGCTACCTAATCTACCCTACCTACCTGACTTTCTCAGTCCTAAGCATCTTCCCACTATTACTACCTCTCTAAAATAAATAAATAAATAGATAAGTAAATAAATAAATAATAAAAAATGGCCCTGTCCCATAAAAATAAATATGTAACCCCCTCGCATAGCTCTCCACCTCTCCTATGTGTCATCTTGACACACTTGATTTGCTCCAGGAGTTTATATAGCATTATTATGTTGTTGTCATCCATCCCCAGTGTGTTGACTCTCCAAAATCATTATCATCTGCATACAGTTCTATGTATATGTTGCAAAGAAGTAGATAGCTATAGTGCTCTCCCACCATCCTTTTGCAAATTTCTCTATTTTTCACTGTGTCCTCCACTTTGCTTGCATCCCATTTTCACCATTGCACTATCAACCTCTTTTGTACATATTTAATCTGGTCAAAAATGAAATCACTCATAACATACTTGGCCATAAATGGGCCATCAAAAAGCCTTCACTTTTTGTCCATAGTATTTTTACTTAACTTAACATCATGCACCAGTGCTGAGTGATGGGGAATGGTGTTTCACATCCTATGGCAAAAGATGATATTTTTTTTTTCATCACCAGCACTTTTCTAGTTGCCTTCATGCAAATGTGGTTAAATACCTGCAGTATATGAATACTGAGTGAAGGCAGAGTAAATGCAATATTTTGCAATAATTACTCTAATGGCTCCTAGTGTGCTAGATGTAATGGTCTAGAAGTTCCTATGAGATAATGCACCTGTCTGTAGAATGATATTTTTGCATAGCATATAGAGTTAAATTCCAGATATGTGTCAAATTGTTTTTCATGTCATTTTATATTCCTAACATATGCTTAAATATAAACATTTGCATTTATCTCCAGTCAGAACATTTCATGATGGTAGAGAGTTGACATAATGGTTAAGGTGTTTACTTCATACACAAGAGGTAGATGGTTTGATTCCCAATTGTCTAGGCTTAAAATAGTCCAGAGGGCAGTTAGCCAAGTACTTACTTGTAAACTTGCCAATGTAATTGTGAACTTGCATTTGAGCAGTGCAAAAAAAGCATGTGCAAAATTATTCCACCCCCAAAAGGAAGATTTATTAAACCCCCCTTATCCTGCTTATTTCTTTTTTTGTAATCTCCTACCCCTTATTTCTTCTTATAGCAGTCACTTAATATTACAGAGCATGACAGAGTAATACTGAGGAAACAACTAAGACTACCACATCATAAAGATGTTCATAAATGTCCCATAAACCAAATTATTGGTATGTCTCTCTCCTTCTCTCTCCCTCTCTCAATCCGCTTCTGTCTCATCACGTTTTACTGTTGCATATTTATTAGGCTGATAGATGTAATGTTCATCTTATATGATTTTACTGTTGCCATTCTTACTGTGATGAAACCTAATGCCTACATCCTTCCTTGCTTTAATATGTTGTCACTGTCTCTTCAATTGTGTGATTGAACTTTGTGAAGAAGAGTTTCTTTGTGGTGTGCTGAAATGATGCTTATGCCTGATTTTTGTATAGTATCAAGGGGTCAAATCCAGAACTATGTCAAACTCTTATTAACTCTTTTTATAAGACTATTTTATGTGTAGCTGTTGCCTACATATTGTTTTAAGCCACCATTATCCTACTTCTGCTATAATCATCTTGCTCCCTCCCTCTACCCTTATCTCTCTACCCCTTCTGTGTTATCAATCTGAGATTTTAGAATATGCATGATGTCTGGTGCCAAGCAGCACCAATAGCTTGTGGGAAATGGCAGTACACAGTTGATGGCAACATTTTGTGAGTTTTTGCCTTTTGCCTTCAGCCACATTAGTTTGATGCCCTTTGTGCTACTGTACTTAGCCTCACTGTTCTGTGTAAAGACAGGTTGATAGCACTATGAGAAGACAGTTTGCATCATCTTTTCAAGATGTTTCAGAGTAGAATGTACACCATATGGGATATTGCAATTATAAATAGTATTATGAAGAATGCTGCCCACAAAACTCCAGGTTTTCAGCAGCAATAACATGCTTGGTCCCTCATGTGTTTCATGTTCATTCACAAAATGCTCATATTTTCCCAGAAATTACTGGAGGAGAAGCAAGGCTTTAGCTGTTAACAAGCATACTACAATAGACACATTTGGAAAATATTGCTAAAATACACTCAGAGAGTGATACTATCAATGTGGTTTTATTTCAATCCATGTTCTGAATTATATTCATTATGACACATACATGTCTATTTATGTAGTGACTTTGTTACTCAGTCACGTCATACAAACATGTGCATTTCCTGACAACAATTGCAACATGCCTGAAATACATGCACAGTCACCAGATATGAGTTCTGTGTAAATATAACACCTATATCATCCATATAATTGGTAATATACCACAAGTGTTATGACTAATTTGGACATCATGGCACATAAAATATTTATATAATGGATATCTACTCTGGATGTCACCACAATCAGACCTGACAGTTTGACTATAATCCTTATTTGCACTAAGGTTGGCATAGAGCACCACTGACTACTGCAAACACATGCACTTTCATGATAATAATTGCAGCATGCCTGAAATATATACAAAGTCAACAGATATGAAGTCTGTATAAATATGACACCACTGTCATCCATATAATCAGTAATGTACTGCAAGCATCATGACTAATGTGGACATCATGATGCATCAGATATTAATATCACACCTATCTGGTCTGGATTTCATCACAAGCAGACCTGATTGTCTGTCTACACTAAACACCTCAGTATATACTTATGCATGCGCTAATACTTTACCATCAGCTGCACAAATGAGCTAGTCAGCGATGCAGTTCAGGAAGAGATTTTGAAAAACTGAAAGTGCTGTTAGTGGTTTGTATTATTTCTCTATGTGGTATTGGACTGTCATACTCAAGATATGTGGATTTAACTGTGACATTGACTGAACACTTTATTCTGTAATGTTATGTCTGCACCCCAACGCTTACACTTAGAAATGATGTGCAGTGCTATGGAACCTTTTTGCATATACTAAAGTGATTTTCAGCAGAGTATTGTCATATTTTTGACCTCTCTGATTGTATTTGCACTGCACATTGTCCAAGCATGCGTTAATACCATTAATAATGACACCACAAATTATTACTGTTGACATATAATCATCCCAAGCAGAACAGTCATAAATGCTTGGTTGTCAATATGCTGTTTCACAATTATGATTGGCATGAAAAACATCTTGTAAAACAGGTAATACCACTCTCACTACTGCAATGTACATGAATGATTGCATAGATGACTTATCAGCACTTTGGTCTTACTCCTATCAGCAGCATGCTTTTTTACCCAAACCTGTAATGCACACTAGTTTATCTACAACATGGTTATGAAATTGTCCTATCATAAGTGCACTCCCACAGTGTAGAAGTCTTTCTTCTCCTGTGGCACTTGCACTTAATATATTGTTTTCTAGATTTTATAACTAGACAGGTAGGTGAATCAGATGTAACAGTGATGTTCTTTGTGTGTGTGTGTGTGTGTGTGTGTGTGTGTGTGTGTGTGTGTGTGTGTGTGTGTGTGTGTGTGTGTGTTTCTCTAGTGTTGTCATATATGACATCACCAAAAGATGTGTTGTGTCCACTTCCACTGAGAAACATTTAAACTGGAACTGGACTCTTCTTATCCCATGTTTACCACCAATATCTTCTCTGCAGTACTCTGATGAGATGAGCCTTCTAAATCATACCTTTTCACTGTAAAACTTCTCTAGATTGTGCAACTACATAGGTAGGTGCTTTCAACCCAATAGAAAACATATATGTGTGTGTGTGTGTGTGTGTGTGTGTGTGTGTGTGTGTGTGTGTGTGTGTGTGTGTGTGTGTGTGTGTGTGTGTGTGTGTGTGTGTGTGTGTGTGTGTCTCAAGTGTCAAGTACATATAGCTTCCCTAACAGATGTTCTGTATCAACTTCCACCCAGGCAAAACATTTACATTGAGACATCCAACTTTTACTACAAACATCCTCTTTGCAACACACTGATGAAGTCATCCTTTCATAATTGCATTCTCTCACTATAAAAAGAATCATACTTCTCCTGTGGTCTTTGCAGTTAATACTACTGTTTCCAGATTATGTAACTAGATATGCAGAAGGTCTGAATTCAACATTGTTTAATTAGTATGACTGGGTGTACTGTCATGTAAAATTTGTTTTGTCACAACACCCTTTATGTATACAACCACTTAGGAGGCATATTTTCAGTGGGAGAGAACTACCCTTTAAATTTCTATTATCCCGAGGCAAAAACAAATTTTGAAAAGACAATAATTACATCATGCTTTCAAAAGTGCAATATCTTACAGTTATCATATGACTTATCCTGTGTTGCTGGCTGTTGATAGTATGCTCTCAAGACTGTACAATGTGCATAGGTAGGTAGTTTGATTCCAGCAATCATTGACTCTGTGTGTGTGTGTGTGTGTGTGTGTGTGTGTGTGTGTGTGTGTGTGTGTGTGTGTGTGTGTGTGTGTGTGTGTGTGTGTGTGTGTGTGTGTGTGTGTGTTTCTCTGTTGTCTGTGTACAAAAGGTTTCAAATTCACATATGTGTAGCTCTGCAATGTTATTGAAGTCTTCCACAGCTTTCTCTCCATTATAGCAGAAATATCACCCTATTAAACAATGGTGATGTCAGCCATTCGCATGTGCAATGTCACAATTGTAATCCATCATCTTGTATGGCACATGTGATTCAGCCAATGTCCTCTACCTTGTGATCTTAGGAAATCAGTTCAAATCCAATCATTACTGCTTAGACTCAGCTGTGTTAGTATCACTTTGAATGTCCAAGTAGGTAACAACGTTGTCATCCGGTTATCTGCTCTATGCATGCATAGTCGGGGAATTCTTAAAAAGATCTGTTCATTTTTCAAAGATGAATGTTTTATTTGGTACTGAGGATGTCATTAAGAAAGTTGCCTTTCCTAAGAAAAGTACTAAGCCTTCTCTTCTGGTTTGAGGTAATAAGACAATGTTCTCTTTATTGTTGCTTAGTAAGCAATGTGTTTGAAGCTGTAATTATCTACACATTGTGCATGATTGGGAGTCAACTTTCACAGTGATGGCTGCATTATACATCACTTGTGTTTGGGTATTCCTCTCATCACACAATATTGATATAGCAAGGCATCTCACACCATGTTTTAACCAAATTACAGGTACACATATGCATTGCAGCAATAATAAAATGTAATTCCTTCAATTACCCAAACATCTCACCATTATAGTAAGACTTCTCCCATGGTGCATTCATTCTTCATAATATCATGCAGCTTCTGTGGTCATGTAGGTAGGCATTCGATACCTGCAGTCAGTGACTACAATTGCAATGTGTCAGTATACTGCTATGTATGCATGACATCCATCACAGTTTTAAAGTATGCAGTTGCAGACGTAGAGGCTTCTCCCATCCCATTTACCTCCAACAACTGATTTGCAATGCAATCATATTATTCACTGACTTCACACTGGTGGAGTTTTACAGCTGTGTTAATACTTCCACTGTAAATTGTGTGATTCATACATATTTTGTTAGTCTGTAGATTTATATAGCTTTCTCTTTAATTCAAGCAAAGGACAACATCATGTGAGTGTACTGATGTAACAAGATTACCATTGCATTAGGTTATTATAGATTTTTTGTTGGACAAACAACTTTAAACAAAACACATTTTGTGATTCTATGGCAGTGAAACAGTTGCTCTGGGAATTTATTCATTTTATTTATTTATTTTATTTTACATTTGTTTACTGGGATAATCCGACTGGACCAGGTACATTTACAGTGGAGCCCCAGGGAGAAAAGCTCCACATTTACATAACAATCAGACAAAAAAATCAGACAGAAATGCAAAACAAAGAGAATATCAACACTATATGAAGTAATAAAAATAATATGGTTACCAAGGGAAATTTCATGCTAGAGACAAAGAAATTAGAGTTGTGGTACTGTAGCATATATACAGTAAGTATACTAGGAAGGAAGGTATATGAAGAAGCAAAATAAATGTTATGCAATACATGGACATAGCCAGGTGTTCATATGATATGATTTAAGTGAGTTTTTGAACAGTGTGGTATTGGATGCAGAAGTCAGAAAAGAGGGGAGGCTATTCCAGGATCTAGATATGGTGTGGGAAAATAGGGCTTTCCCAACATTATTGTTAGCCATTGAGATACAGAGTAGTGACTTGTCAACAGAATGAAGAGGGTGATTAGCTTTGTAATGAGTAAGAAGCTGATTTAGCGCTGGTGTTTTATCAGGATGTTTCAGGATGTTATAGGCAATGATCAGTTGGTGGTAACCGAGTAGTTGAAGAAGTTCAAGCCATTGCAGGTGCCTTAGAGCCTGACAGTGGTGGGTTCTGAAAGAGGAGTTGTTAGCAAACTTGTGAATTTTATTATAGTATGACTCAAGTTTCTCAAGATCAAGTTTTCTGGTCAGGGTAAGAATTGGTGCTACGTACATTAGTGTGGACAATAGGTGAATTTGGGCTAGGGTGATTTGTGCCTGATCTGAGAGGAAATTTTTGTGTCTGTATAGTGTTACCATTTTTTGTGTACTTTTTTGGTGGTTTGGGAAATATGGACATCAAAGCGAGGCTTTTGCCAATTTCTACACCAAGGAGTTTAGTATGGGTTGAAGGAGAGATAGTAGTGCCATTTTTGGAAGTGATGGTAAAGGAAAGAGGGGTAATTTTTCGATTTATTGGAAGTGAATAGGAGCAATTTAGTCTTGTTGGGGTTTAGGATGAGTTGATATCAATAATCCATTTCTCCACAGAGGTAAAGGATTCCTGAGTGAGCTGTTGTAGAGTGGTGAGAGATGGGGCAGATCAGATTAGAGCTGAATCATCTGTATACTGGATGAGTGTGGCATGTTGGGTGGAGGTATGCAGACTATTAGTGAAAACAGAAAAAAGAAGTAAGCCCAGTATTGGGCCTTGTGGTACTCCAATGGTAGTAGGTAGTAAGAGAGATAGTGTGCCTTTCCATTGGATGCATTGCTGCCTATTCGATAGATAGTTCTTGAACCAGGCCATAGCAGAGCGGGCAAAGGATAGGGAGGGTATAGTATCTAGTAGTAAGGAGTGTGAGACATATCAAAAGCTTTGGAGAGATCTAAGAATATAGCAGTTACAATGTTATTGTTATTTCTGTATTGGTTGACCAAATTAGTAAGAGAGAGTAGGGCAGTTGTTGTACTATGGTATGCCCGGAATTCATGCTGTGTGGTGGAAAGAAGTTTATGTGTGTTCGGGAATTACATAACCTGAGAATGAACACATTTCTCAAGTAGCTTAGATAAGAGAGATAGTATGGCAATTGGGTGGTAATTTGAGAAGTCGAAAGAGCTGCCACCTTTATGAAGTGGAATGATATATGAAACTTTCCATAGATGAGGGATATAGGCTTCATGTATTGAGCAGTTGATAATGATAGAGACATGATAAGATAAGGATTCAGCCGCTAGTTTTAAAAAGTTGGCAGGTATACTATCAGCTGCAAGGGTGGTAGGTTTCAATTTTAGAAGTATTTTAATTGTAGAGGTAGGAGCAGGAGACAGAGCAAAGGAAGGAAAGTTATCTGGACATTTGTTTGGGGTATGCTTCTGGTTGTTTTTGGATAGTTGTGCCAATAATGTCAGATAAGATTCGGTGAAATAGTGATTAAATTGGGAGGCTATGCCCTTGGTATTATCGGTGCAGCTAGGAGTTGGAGTGGTGGTTTTGCCTGGATTTAGTAGAGACTTGATAGCTTGCCAAAATATTTGAGGAATTTTTGAGCATTTGCTTTGGGCAACAAGGAAATAGTTTTGTTTATCAAGTTTGAGTTGTTTCTTGGCTTGATTTCTAAGTTGTTGGTAGTTTTGTTTGGCTAAGGTAGTGTTATCTCTCTTCCAGATTTTCCAAGCCTTATCTCTGGACTTTAGTAGGGCTCTTGTGTCCCTGCTTAGCCATGGTGCATAGTTAGTCTTAACTCTTCCCTTCCTGATGGGTGCAACACTATTGAGGACATTTGTGAAGGTACTATTAAAGAAGTTGACTGCCTGGTCTAATACTTGGGTTCGTAGTGGCTCCCCATTACATTGTTTTGAAATAGCGTTAAGTTCCTGAGGGTTTAGGTTGTGGTCTTGTCTGATGTGTCTATAAGCTGAAGTCACCTCTGATTTGTCTATAGGCTGTGGGGCTTGGGTAAGTTGGTGCATTTGCGTAGGAGAAATCTGGGAAGGTGGATACTAAGACCATCTGGTAAACAGCCTGTATGGTAGTTTTGTTTGGGGCAATTGGTCAGTGTCCAATCAAGAATAGATTGTTTTGGGGATTTTTTATCTACTCTAGTGGGCTCTTAAATGAGTTGAGAAAAGCCAAAGAGGTTAATATGGTTAGTGGGTTTGTTAGAGTTACAGTCTGACCAGTCAGTACTTAGGTCACCTAGTAGGATAGTTTCTTGTGGAAGGTTCTCTCTAGCCCAGTGTAAGATTTCTCCAATTATGGGAGAGTTATTTCTTAGAGGGCTGTAGCAACTAAGTATGTTGATTCTTTTTTGTTGTTTAAGTATAAGACTGTCACAGTGTGAGCGCTCCTGTGGCACATACAGTGAGTAAGGATTTGTTTAGCATATCTACACTTACAGTGTGCGATGCAATTCTGGGAGTGTGTCTGTACAAAATAACATGGATGAAAAAAGCTAATGTGGCCAAGCAACATTGATATTGGATTGCTCACAGATGTGTGAACATTAAGATAAGTACCTCATTTTCATCATTCTGGCAAATTAATATTGTACTAATTAACATCAAAACCCCTTTCTAACTTCACAAATTAATTTCAGTTATTTGTGACAAGTTCCATTTCTATCTCCTGTGGTGGATGCAGTCAATACACAGCTATGGAAAGTGTGAGCCTGATAGGTAGGGGTTTGAATAAGGTAACATTTGTCAGATAACTGTGCACGACAGGAGTGGCTTAGGCAAAGGAAGAATTTATGGCATAGTCAGAGGGCCACATTTTAAGGTCTCATGCTCTGAAACAGAGGATCCATACCTATTACAACAGGAAAGTGTTGCAAGCCCTTAAATGATGTTCTGCATGATACAGACAGTATGCCTATTGCTGTGGCATCAGTGGTTGATATGCAGCTTTCTGATATCTGTCCTGGCATTTGTTCATGTATGGCAAGATGCAAATGTTGAGTATTTCATTGAATGCTCAGAAGCATTGCTTATTTTCCAAATAATAATGCTCTGTATTGCATGCCTGCATCCATATATTTATGTATTAGTGTGATTCTTTACTTCACACTGTGCAGCCTTATAGGACATGAGGGCTTCCATAGCATTGCTTACTGCATGGCATACTGCAAGATTATCAGAAGGTATGACTGGGCCTGTGTTATGGGACTTTCTTGTGAATTTGTGTAGTTCTCTTGCTGTAATGGTAGTGTTTGCTATAATTCCTTGTGATCATGTCCAGTATAACAATGTAGGAGATTCATGGCATTTACCAATAGAGACATTGAACTAATAAATGTCATCAGATATGTGTCATCATTTATCACTTATGTATTTTACTGCTATTATATTCTTCTTTACCATTTTCATGAATATAAAACACTTGCTTGTCTAATACATGTTTAAAGGAATTTTATCCCTTTTCTATGGTTTCAGGTGACAACGTATGGCAAAGGCATGTCCCTTTCTGATCTGCATGACACAAAAGATAAGGTTAATTTCTTTTTGTTAGTACATGATAAAGTGGCGAATACAGCAGTACTCCTTCTTTTCACTTTAAACAAGACTATGAACTGGGGCAGGCAGTAACAAACTGTCAAACAATCTATTTTATTGCTAAGTGCTTTCATCTCTTACTTACCTTAAGCATGGGAGTGCATCAGAGTAAAACTGAATAATGAAGTAGGATGGCTATTTAAAGTTTAAAAATACCAATCACAGAGCACATGTAATGAATATAAAGTAAGCCACACTACAACACTTTTGAATAATTAATGAAAGCCATCAGCATAAAACTGTCGCTAAAATATATGGTGTTAAAACACAACAATAATAATAATAATAATAATAATAATAATAATAATAATAATAATTCCAAAAATTGGTCAAAATGAACCTTTAAAAGACTGAAACTGCTAAGAAATCTATGTTTCAAATATTAAGATATCTCAATTTCAAAACACTTTTGAAGAAAGATTATCATTCTCATCCCTGGTGGTTGGCTGGAATTGAACCCAATTTGCCAGCATAACTCTTTGTATTATAAGAGATTTTCAATGTCACTACCACTAGAGTTTAGAATTACTCTGTCTTTAATGGTAAAAACAAATTTGTTAAAAATATCACATACCACTGAGTGTCTGCATAAAGTATTAGTGGTTTTCTTATTTTTAATGTCTCTCATGTGTTTCCAATTTCTGTCTTTTCATTTTCTGTTAGTCTTACTGACATAAAATGATGTACAGGAGACAAAGGTGGCTAAATACACTACTCCCTGAGTGTCAGCATTGATATGTCCAGGACAACTGATAGTTTTGTGGTAACTGCTTACACTGACATAGGATCCATCATTAATGAATCTGCAAGTTTTACATCTCCCATATTTTGCCATCTTAGACCTATGACAGTAATAGCTCTGTGTGGGCTCAGCCTCCATCAATTCTCTTAGATTCTTACCCCTACAAAAAGCCAAATAAGGTACTTCACCTAACTTCCTCTTCATTTCTTGGGTGAAAATCAAGTACCAATTGCCAGTCAAAATTCTTTAGATTTTAAAGGCATCCCTACTGTAGGAATGAATTACCCAGTGGTGGCTGGTGACTTCAAATTAAAGGGGTGCTGCAGGAGACAGATGAATGGGTGGGGTCAATGGGATGGGGTGTGACCAACTAGAAAGGGGTGGAGCTATGCTCAAAACCACAACAACTGGAACTTTAATTAAATACGCTGCCCGAGTCCAATCAAGACAAAATGAAGTATAGAAGAAAAAATATTTCAATGCATTGGCTACATGACAACTTGCTTAATATCTAGATGGAAACACAAAGGTTGTGAGGCATGAAAAAATAAATTACTTTTTTCCTCAATTTTTTTTTATTTTCAATTAAAATAACATTTACATAATATTTTGAAATATAATTTTAAACAACTATATACAATATTTACAATAGCCTGACTTTCAGTTATATACACTGTATGTTATTAAATATAGAATTAACAGATCAGTTATCAGAGATACAATATTTATTATTGCAGAGTGTCCAACAAAGATATAACTTTCTTCCAAGGATTATTTGCCAATAGCCTGGGATAGATTCATAGTTCTTTGATTTTTATTTCCATCAATGCAGTTGTCTTCAGTAAAGTGTAGAATTCTTCCAAGGTTGGAGGTGTATTTGAATTCCACCTTCTGGTTACGCATTTCCTAGATATAGCAAGTATTGTCCATAACAAATACATATTTGTCTTATTCAGGTAGGGACCTTCATTTACATTTAGTATTATCAATACTTTAGTTAAGGTAAAGGATTCATTAAATAAAGCTTGTAAAAAATGATTGATCCCATTCCAATATTATTTAATTTTATTACGTTCATAAAACACATGAATCCAGTCTGCTTTATTTGACTTTTTACACCTCCAGCAAAAAATGTGTAGTAGTACTGATCTTTTTAATTCTGTCTGGTATTAAAAATGCTCTATGTAAGTATTTCCAGTTAAATATTGTCCAGTACTGTGTGTTAGAGGTGTAATTAACTGATAGTAAGATGTTACTTTTGATTTCTTCTGTTAACTGCAATGACTGACCTTTTGTTAAGAACTGCCAGTATGATGGTTTGGGAATTGTTTTGTATGTTATTGACTCTTTATATAGATTTGAAATGGAATTTTTCTTTTCACAACTATTATATATAAATTCATACAGAAAACTAAATAGATTTGGAATATCTTTAAATGAGGAATTACTAATTATTCTGCATAAATCTTGAGTGTACATTAAAATGCTTTGTAAGGTTAACCAGTCCTGTCTTGGAATATTGTAAGCAGTTTTTATCATATGTATATCTAAAGCATTTAATTTGTTTACAAATTGAAGCCAGCATAAGAATCCATTTTGTTCCCAGGAGGATATTGTTTCCCTATATATTTTGTGAGGAAAGTTCTTAGTGATGGTAAATGGGATTAAAAGGTCAAACCAGAGTTTTAGATCTATGTTTGCATTGATAAGTTTCCTAAAGTAATTGATGCAATGATTAATCAGTGTTGTTTTAGAAGATTTTGTTATATTACATTGTATACTTATGCATAGTATGTAACAGGGTTTGTTTGATTAGTCTACTATTAATTTTTTTTAACAAATTAAATTAATTTGTTAATATAGCCATTGTTGATTCTTTCCAGCTGGCAAAATAATTTGGGTTTATCCAGTCTATTGTAGTTTTAAGTACAGATGCTTTTATATATGTTTCTATTTCTGGGAAGTTCAATCCTCCTTGTTTCCAGGGTCTAATGTGATGAGTTAGAGCTACTCTATTCTTTTTGGGATACCATCAAAATTTTTTTAAACATGAGTTTATTTCTTTAAGAATGCATCTTTCAGGAATTAACTGCATTGCTAATGCTAATATAGTATTTTTGGCAATAAGACAATTTTTATTAATTGCAATCTGTCTTCAAAAGTTAATATACTTTTGTTCCACTTTTCTATATATATTTTTATTGTTTCAATAATGTTTTAATAATTTATTAATATTGTTTCGTTTATATGTTTGCATAACACTATTCCTAAATAATTTAGCATAAGTTCTTGTTTTCCTGTGATGGATTTATCTGTAACTTGTAGTTCTTTTTTCTTATTTAAAAATATATATTTTTTATTTTGATCTATTAAAGTGTAGACCTGAAATCTTATGAAATGTCTCCATTACTTCTTCTAGCTCTCTTAATGACTCTCTGGAGTTTGATAGGGTTAACAAAATATCATCAGCAAAAGCATTATTTTAGATATGTACTGGTCATAGACTTCTATTCCTTTTATTCTTGGATTATTGCATCTTATTTCTGCAAGTATTTCTATAGCCAACGCAAATAAAATAGGAGAAAGGGGGCATCCTTGTTTAGTACCTTTTGTTATATGGATAGATTCTGAGGTGAAAGGAGCTAATTTAATGTAGGTTAAGTTATTAATATATATATTTTTTAGTAATAAGATGAAGGGAGGAGGAAATTCAAATAATGCTAAAATTTTAAATAGATATTCCCAGTTTAGGGAATCAAAGGCTTTTTCTATGTCTAATCTGATTACAAGTGCTTCTCTATCTTCTTTATTCACATAATCTATAAGAGTAAGTATCCTTTTAATATTATCATGTGTGTGCCTGTTATATAAAAATCCAGTCTAATCATTATTAATTGTCTTTAAAAGTAGGATTTTCATTCTGTTATCTAGGATTGACATGAATATTTTGTAATCATTATTCAGTAATGATATAGGTCTGTATGAGGTGCAAAGGTCTGATGGTTTATTATCTTTGGTGTTATGAGAGGATATTTCCATGAGGGTGGTATTTTTGCTTCTGACTGGACTTCTAGCAAAGTTTTCTGAAAAAGGAAGATTACTGTTGAAGGGAAGAGTTGGTAAATTTCCGTAATTATACTGTCTATCCTTGGAACTTTGTTAGATTTACTTTGTTTTATCTTGTCAACAATTTCTTAATAGGATATAGGTTTTTGTAGGTCTAGTTTTAAGTTTTCAGGAATGTTTTTTATATTGATAAGATTTGTATCTATGTTTATTTGGTTGTATCTAAATCTTCTTTTTTGAAGTGTTCCATATAATGGAACCGAAGTGCTTCAAGGATGTCTCCTATATCTGATACTTTTTTCCATTTCTTTTCATGATATATACTACTAATGTTATTTGCTTTAGATTGTATTTTAATTCTTGTAGATAAGTTATGTAGATATCTGGGGGAGGTGGCTAATGAGTTTATTTTTAATGTTTCCAAGGCTAGACAAGTTTTGTGTGTTAGAATTTCATTATATTTTTTATTTAATCCCTCTATTTCTTTTTTGACTTCTGGACAATTCTGATTTTTTTTTGGATTTTGCTGTCAAGAGTCTGGTTTGCAAGTCTAATGATTCAGATTCCCACTCTCTAGCTTTTTTTGCACCAGCTAAGGGTCTTACCAAATAAATATGCTTTTAATGAGTCCCAAACCATGACTCTACTGATTTCTGTTGTATTATTAAATTCAAGAAATAATTGTAGTTCTGACAACATCCAGGGTCTGAATTCTTTAATTTCCGTGATTGATATATATGATGGAATTCTAGTTAAGAGGATTAAAGATTTAAACTCCATTTGGAGCTTCATTATCAGAGAGTCATGATCTGAGAAGTGGCATGGAACTATTGAGAAGTTGAGGATTTTTGTTTGTAAATCTTGAACTATGAATAATTTGTCTGTTATGGTTTGTGTTCCAAATCTATGGTCTTTATGGCAAAATAATAAGGATTTATTATCTTTTACTTTAAAAGTTTATATTAAATGAAATGACTCAATCCATTTTTTAAGGATTTTGAAATAGTTGCTATGCAAAAAGACTTCTTGGTGGTTTCAGAAGCTTCTAAGGTACAGTTAAAGTCTTCTCCCAGTATAAGATTTCCTTTATAATTGTTGGAAATAAAATCTAGGTGTTTTTTAACCATTCCTGCGCCAATTCCTGGGAACCAATTAAGATTAGCTAAAGTCCATATTCTGTTATTAAATTTAATTATAACAAATGCTAGTAGACCTTCTTTGTCTTCATATTTAAAAATAACTTTTGGAGTGATTATGTTTTTCTTCCAGACAATTGATACTCCTTTTGCCTTTGTTCTGTAGGAGGATTGAGCTAAGACTGTATAGTCCTTATGGTTCCAAATAAAGTTATCATTAGTTTTAAAATACGTTTCCTGGAGAAATACTACTTGTGCCTTATTTAGATTTAAATATTTTAGTAAGTTTGATCTTTTATTTGCATTATTTAAGCCATTAGTATTTAATGATAAGAATGTTAAATCCATTTCAAGTTATTGTTTGAAGAAACATTTTGCTTTTTTTATTTTGATTTTAGTAATTATACCATATTTGCTGATAACATTGGATGTTATTTTTATCTGTGTAAACTTGGGAGTGTAATTTAATGTTCTTTCTTCTTTAAATATAAGTAGGGTAAAATTCTGGTCAGGCTTTTAAAAGGACTTCTACAAAACATTAATTCTAAAGTATCAAATACAAGTAAATATGAATTTCCCATTAAACATGGAATGAAAGTCATTCCTAATCCAATAGATAAAGATATATCTATTGGATTATCACTCATACTTTTAACCAACAATATCAACTGAGCTCCATATTTTAAATTATTATATGGAGAATTTTCTTAAAAGAGATATGAAATTCTATATTATTCTATTGCTGCTCTATAGTATTTTATATATCAGGATGGAATGTTAGTAGTGTAAACAATTATTATGTTGACTTAGAAAGTACCCAATATTTAGTTCCCCTTAAAAGATCCCACACATGTCAGATATGTCATTTTGGATAAATTAAATGCAACAGAGGAGCATACACTAAATAAGCCAACAACAAATAGATTATTACTAAAATAATTTGACTAAAATGACTCTACAGGAGACAATGAGTGATTACCAAATGAAATATGAATTTACTGTCGATGTACTGTCTTCCTTTACTTTCCCAATCTTCAGCTCACCAACTTCAACTTACACTTATGAAAAGACATGGCTTATCAGTGGTATCCTGACTCTGAGTAGAGGTACCCTACATTCCAGTGTGCAGTGCTTTTACATCTTTATAGATTTACAAAGCAGAGTCTAAGAATGAACTATGATCACCCTAACAATTCCTATCCTGCATAGGGCACCGCCTGCTTCCAGAATGGGTAATCACATCAGGTCTAGAATTAATGTGAATGTACCTATATGGTAATCAAGACTCACCTTAGGTAAGTATTAATCAAATAGTATTTAGGGCATCTTAGAGAGTTCTCGGGGCAGTTAGAATACTCTTAAGCCTCTCCTCCCTTGGCCAAAAACAGAGATTTCCCTTCCCTTTCTTTCCCTTGCTTTAAATCAGTACTAATAAAAGAAATTCAGCAAACATTAGTAAACAGTAATAACATTTATTAGTCCATCTTGTACATTACTCGCAATCCATTAAACAAGTCAGTGACTAATATCACTTTAGTAAACATAATAAAGACAAATTAGAAATAATTTTCTAGCTCTTTAAATTTTCTGATAAAGCAAACATTTAATAATAAGCTATTTTAACTAAAAGTATAAAGCATTTCAATTTTTACTTGCATGCATACATTTGTACTTAAATTGAAGTGTCAATAGCTGTCTTTGAAATCTGTGCAATACTTCACTTCTTCAAATCATTCCATTTTTAATTCAGGTTTTGTTTTGTCAAAACGGCAACAATATTTTAAGGGCACAATTAATATTTAGACTGATGTTTCAAATAAATAACTTTTCAGTTGCCAATTGAGTTAGTTTAGAATGTATGGTTAGTGCAAATATAGCATGTTGCAAAAATAATATGGATTTTTTTGTGTGCTCTAGAGACTGTCATATGCAATTGACATATATAATGTAGCATATATAGAGCAGATAGCTTATGGATTCAGGTTGTTAAAGGAAATTATGCTTATTAATCAGACAGTTTCATTTAAATTCACAAGTAATTTGGGGACATTTCAGTTGAGTTTCCAGGAATGTGTAGTCCAATGTGAGTAACTGAGTCCACTTTTCCACATAAACATATGTCACAATTCATTAAACTAAGCAGAGTCTAACATCTGTCTAATAATCATTATAAAGACAAAGAATTGCAATTTCCTAGCTCTTCAAACTTTCTGATATCGCAAAATGTTGACAGTAAGCCATTTTAACTGGAAGACTAAAACATTTCAATATTTCCTTGTGAATAGATATTTTTACTTTTACTGAAGTGTCAAGAACTGCCTTTGAAATCTATGTGTTCCTTCACTTCTTTCAGGTCATTCATTTTACAGTTCAGATTATATTCTGTCAAAATGTTAATAGCATTTCAAGGGCACATTTAATATTTAAACTGATATTTTAAATCAATAGCTATCAGTTACCAATTGAGTTTGTACAGAGTGTGAGGTAAGTGCAAAGATAACATGTTGCGAAAAGTAATATGTATCTTTTCATATGCTCTAGAGACTGACAATTTCAAGTAACATATAAAATGTAACTTTTACAGTGCCGACAGCTTGTGAAATCAACATGTTAAAAGTGACTAATGCTATTTAATCAAGCAGCTACATTTCAGTGCACATGTAGTTTGGGAACATTTCAATTGTGTTTCCAGGAATGTGTAATCCTATGGGGATAAATCATAAAATATTTACAAATAATCCTATTATGTATTTATTTTACCTCATTTAGGTTGTTTTTCATTTTAATAACTAAACAACATAACTTTTTCTTATTATTTATCTGTGAGGCTAAATGCACTTCACAGATTCACAGTGTCCTTAGAAACTGCAGCAATTGTTTATTGTTGCTATGGCAATGCAAATAAAATGTGAAGAAAGCTTCACTTCTCTTAACCAACGGTACATTTTTCCCTCCTATTTTTTATGCATTAAAGAAGAAGAAGAAGATTTATCTATGTATAAATAGTGAGTTATTAAATATATACAGACTATATTAGTATGGTAAATAGGAGAGAATTTAGAAAGGGAGACAAGATGTAGTTAAAATAAATAATGAGAAAAGAGAGAAGAGAGAAAGAAAAGAGAAAATTAAGAGAAAAATGCACATATACTATGTATGTTGATTTACAGTATAAATAATTTATGTGCTATATAACCCTCCTTCTGTGAAAGTAACGTACCCTGTTTTAAATACCTGAGGTAATGTGAAAACTCTCAAGTGTCATCTATTTTCAAAAAAATATAGATAAAGATTCCAGTAGTTAGTTACCTTTGTTTTAAAATGCCAAGCAGTAAAATTGGTCCTTTAAAGTAATGTTAAAACAATTCATATCATAGTAAATGCTTTGAGAGATTTGGCTGTAACAGTATCAGTCTTTTGCTTCTTCTTTTTGACATCTGTCCAGATATTTGTTTCTTTTGTTCTCTTGAGAGAAGGTGACAGCCAATCCATATCTTCTGGTAAAGTAATCACATTATTTGTTTACTGAATGAAGAGACTTCCTTAAGTCAATAAAAGTCCTCATCTCATTGGCATACAGTATTCTTAGCTGGATATGCAAGTTGTGCCTCAATGTTATTTTGTTTCAGAAACTTTATAATTGGCCACACTTTTTTCCTTTGTTCCATTATTCTAGATGAATAGTTGTTATCAAATTTTATCAGGCTCTGTTTATATTTTAGAGGTGCCTTCCTCCAAGCAGATCTTAAAATCAGTTCTGTGTCCAAGTATGAAAGAAATTTGATAATTATTGACCTAGGAGGAAGAGTTTGAGTTAGTGGAAGGTTAACAAAGAGCTCTGTGTGCCCTTTCAATGCCAAAAGAAAGTCCTTCTTTTAAATTTAAAAAGTCAGGGATCCAGCTTTTTAAAAAAGGAAACAATATCCTCACCTTCTGTGTTTTCAGGTAATCTGAAAATCCTGATGTTATTTCTCCTCTCCCTATTTTCCAAGTCATCTACTTTATTAACCAGCCAAGTGTTTTGTTTAAGAAGCAGTTCTTTCTGTGTTTCCACTTCCTTAAGTCTGCTTTCTAAGTAATTTAGAGAAACCTCTATTCCTGTTATCCTTGTTTGGTGTTGTTGTAGCATTTCTTTGAGGGTGTCAGCCTGTTTTTGACTGCTTGTTTTAAGATTTTCTAGGTTCTCTTTAAAATCATCCATCTTCAAAGACAACTCCTGGAGGGTAGATGCCATCTGTTCTAGTTCCTTCTTTAAGGCAGCATCCTAGTGAAAATCTTTTGAGTTGCTCATTTTAACAAGTGAATATATCTCCAAGCTGTTTGACAGGAAATTATTTGTAAAACTTCACCAAAGTTTCTAATTATGTAAATTAGTCCTTTATCTATAAGATTTTATACTTTGAAGAAAAAAAAGTATATTTTTTCCTGTCTCATTTAACTAGTTATATGGAGCTCTGAAATATTGCTGCTTTCAGTTAGCCATTCAGGCTCAGCCACCCATAAATTACTTTTTAAATACATTACTGGAATGCCAGTCAAAATCAAGTATATAAAAAACAAGCAGCACTCAACTCAAACCACTTCTCTTTGCACTGCAGTTCTAATTATAATTTATATTCAGCTTTATAAAATTACCAAGTAAAATGCTGAAAGTAGCAATATCTGTGATACCCCCACTTGTAAAAATGTTTCTTATCCAAAAAAGACCCGCTGCCTGACAACAACTATCTACTTGTTTCATGGGAAAGACATGATCAAAGTAAAAAATGAACATCAAACAAGAAACAAGCTCAAAATAAATTGCTTAAAGGATTACTGCACAAATTATGGACCACACATGATAGATTGGCATTCTGTTTAGTTTATGGGTAAAGTCTGCAAAGATGACTGCAAGTCTCCAACAAATGTAATGAGATTCTGAAAATACTGTAATCCTGTCCTTTATTACAAATACTGTCATATGCATTTCAGTACCTAAGGCTTATACGTTATCTAGTTATGTAAATATTCTCTGCATGGCAACAACGAAAAAGGCTTTCAATGTTGGTAATTCTTTAACAGTATGCTTATTAAAGCTTACTTGCATCTTACAATCTCTGACAAGCTTACCTAATAGTTATTAAAGCATTGCTACTTAAACACAGAGCAACAGGGCACTGTGACAGCATGCATTTTCTAAATAATAAGAAGCATAAATCAACAGTATAAAAATATGACAGAAAACCAGAACATTCTGCAAAATCAAGGACAGATGAAAAGCCACAATCGTACTTGTGGTCTACCTTCGATGAGGGAATACTCTGCACACTTACACTGCATAACTGCTCCTTGCCTTGCTTGGACACATCCAGCACCTCTACAATGGGGAGTGGGATGCAACAAGTATGTCACAATTTGAAATTTCTCTGGCTGACAGTGATGGCTCTGACACTCATACCTCTCAACCTCAGAGCAAGAAATCTGGACAAAACCATACATAGAAGTGGGACACAGGCCCAAAAATAAGAACAATTTTTAAATATTGCTCTTATAAACATAGAAAGATAATAGAATAGTAGTAGGTCTTGCATTAGTATGAATTTTCTGAAGGGTATGAAATCTGAAACTCAAATGTCTGCCATTATTTTTTAACTTCAATCTTTAATGATTTGCCACTAATTTGCCAGAAAACCACAATGTTATGAAAAACAGACCAAAAATGTGATGCAAAAATATAAAGTTGCCACACAATACAGCTGGATACCTGCTGTCAATGAAGGGACACATTTTTAATATTAGTACTGTTAACTTGAGCAGCTGACAAAATAAGAGCATCTACACACATTTCTGAAATGAAAGTAATTTATAACTCTGATCATTACAGGTATTTATAATTGTAAACCCTCCACATTTTCTTCCAAACTTGCTATTTTGCAGAGGGATTATTAGGGGGAAAGCAACATTTTGAGCCAAAATCGGGGACATTTGAGAGGTTTGGAAATTCCTAATTCTATAAAGCGATTTATTTGCACGTACATCTCAACCTCTTAATGCAGGAAATCTGGACAAGGCCAAATATATTGGGGGAAACATACAAACAGTACTAAAATGTGCTCTTGTATAAACTTAAGACAGTTGATAGAATAACAGGTCTTGCTTTAGCATGCATTTTTACTGAAGGTTATGATGTCTGAAACTCAATGTCTGTCATTATTTAGTGACTTCATTCCTAAATGATTTGCCAGAAAACCACAAATTTTATGAGGAACAAACCATAAATAAGAAGCAAAAATCTATTCATTCTGCAAAAATCTGGACAGTTGAGAGGTATAGTTCAGCTGGGGCTGTCTGAGTTTGCTGCAATTCTCCCCTCACAAACTCATGGTCAAATGTAGCCTCCCCCTTGCAGCCATTTCAATGTCCAATCTTGGTTATTTCGCCCCATTTACCATAAACACTGTACTGTGTATTCTGCTTTACTTCTGCGATGATTTGAATTTCATTTGAAAGTTTTATTTTGCATTTTACAGCACAAACGCTAATAGATATCTACTAAACAAATCAATGCAGTCTCACAATGAAAACAGGCATCATTGAAACTTCTCTGCCCTTGAAACTCACATTAATTGAAACAGCATTGAAACCCACATTCAAAGAAAATACATTCTGCCAGTGGCAGATAAAGATTAACTTTGGGCTGTTTTCAAATCATAGGCCCCTTGCACATGAAACATACACATGCTCTTTGATACACCTTCCTGATTGTATTAAATTATATTCCTTGTACAATACAGTACAGTTTTAGAGGGCATTTTAAATTTATTGTTTTGAACATTTTTCCAGTAAACAATGAAACAAAATGCATGCACCAATAATGACAAAACTGCCCAATTCAGAACATTTCCATCATAAAAGTCTACTCAAACTTCTACAGTCCACCAGTATCAGTAAATATGCACAATCTCTGAAGAAGTAAAAGTCATCTAAATAATTCCACATTAAAGACATCTGTAACTAATGAAGAGGTTGTTGCTAGCAAACAACTTTATATGACATTGTTTCATCTACAAATAAAGTGCCTGTTGCCCTTGAGGAATACATTGCCTATGTTGCATTAAAAAAATGATAAGCTAGTAATATCGCAATAAGGAATGGATGGCAAACTGATAACAGGTTCATAGTTACTAGGTATCTTCACCAAAAAAGACTGCAGCATCCACCCCCTTTGTAACACAATACAGAATCAGCAATGCATCTACTTACTGTGCGTGTAGAACCCACAGCCTTCTGCAACACAAACAAGTACATTACCTGTTGTGCTATTAACAATGCAAGCAGACTCAGCATAAGCAGCACTAAAATTTTGTTCCCCTGCAGCTCTCAGCTCCTTGTAAAATCTACTTGACACTCAGCTGTATCTCTAAACTTTGCAGCACAAGAAATATGGAAAAAACCAACATTTATTGGTGAGGGGGGACAAAAGCCCAAAAAACAGGGACATATTTTAAACATTGCTTGTATAATGTTGGAAAGTTGCTAGAATAAAATGCTGTGTTACCACCATACATTTCACTGCCAAGTCTTGAACCCAGGGGACTCTGTGCAAAACAGTCAGAGCAACATACCACTATGCCAAAGCAGTTGTCTTGTGAAAGAGAGGAAGACTGAAACTTAAATGGCTATCATTTAGTGAATTCAGTTCTCACCATAGCTGTCAACCTGTTTTCACAAAACACCTGAACAAAGCCAATAATGGGAGAATACAGCCCCAGACATATTCAGTGAATTTAGTTCTCACTTCTCACCAGAGCTCTCAAGCTTAGCACAAAAAACCTGAACGAAGCCAATAATGGAGGAATACAGTCCCAAAAATAGGGACACATTTCAAATACCCATGTTATAAACTTAGAAAATTGCTAGAATAAAAGGTTTTGTGTTACCATGCACTTTCTGAAGAATATGAAGTCTGAAATTCAAATGCCTGCTATTTTTATTTAACATTTGTTAACCAGGAAAGTCTGATTTGGAACAAAAGCCGATTTTCAGTAGAGCAGGGAGAAACACTCGTGACACATTTTTTTCTAAGATGGGAAGAGATGCAAACTCCACACAGAAGGCACCCTAGCCAAGAATCAAACCAGAGAACATACAGCTGTCAGGCAACAATGCTACCAGTGCACCACTGCACTACTGACTTTACAAGAAAAAACAAACATACAGAAACCACAGATTTTATGAACATTTAGGAGCATAAATATATGGCAAAATCTGCAATTTTTTTTACAAATGGTGGTGAGTAGGGAATTCAGTCCCTTGCCACCTGCACTAAGTTACAGGGTTCAAGCCTGAGTATTCTCTAGCCAACAGTATATAGCAACTGAGGCATTACACATACACACACTGATATAGATTTCAAAAATATATATGCCTGCATGTGTGGGTTTGTGGCTGCATATGGATAAGCATCATTATTTGTTCAGTAGATAAAAGGACTTGCCTGAAACACTTTCATCCAACTGAAAAGGCAGGTATATTGCAGTTCATCATTTACATAAGTAGACAAAACAGTTTATAACAGTGATGTTATTGGCCACTGATAAAACAGTGAACTCCAGCAACAAGGAAAACATCATTGTATACTTGCATAAAGACTCAAAAGAAAGAATGGTTCAAAAGAGTTACACAGAATGCATTCACCCTAAGAACATCCGTATCACTGATAAACTTAATTTCATCCAATTAACAGAGAGGAACTCTTTCAAATTTTACATTTACAGTACCTATCCAGTCCTAGTGATGATCAGTCATTTGTAGTCCATGTTCCCTTCATTAGGTTTAAATGTCTGCTTTCATTGTAAGGTCACTTTTTGTACGGTAATAAATATGTACCATTTCTTCAAAATTGTTTCTAAACTGGCAGTCCCAGAGTAATGTCCTAGAAAAAGATGCAGTTTTCTGAAATAGATGAATGGTGTCTGAACTCTTATTAGACCCTTGAAAACAAAGTTTGGCAAGCAATGTTGTTTAAGCAAGTACAGCACTTGGAAATGCAGGCAGATAAAACAGTGCTGTAAAATATGCCCCTCAAGAGGTACAATTTGCCTGCCATATCATTTGAAAACCCAGTTCAAGAATTTGTAATGGTTTCTGTGAACAGAAGTTATTCCTTCTTCTGTATCTAACACACACACACACACACACACACACACACACACACACACACACACACACACACACACACACACACACACACACACACACCTTACCTGAATCCAGTCTCCCCCTCAGTCACAGTCCTGAATCCAGTCTCCCCTCGGTCGTCCTTAGCCATGCAAGCTAATGGCTACTTTCTGGTTCTCCTGGCTGGCTGGTGTTCCCCAGGAGAGCATACTGGAGGATCCAGACTGCGGGCGATGCAGTCCGGTGTCCTTCGATTCTGTGCGGTCGTCACCACACAGACTTCTGGCCTGCAGGGCAGAGATGCCTTTTTCCCCAATTTGACTGCCTAACATAGCAGTCTGGAGTTCTGTGAGTACCAGGAACTCCAGGCATGCATGCGTGGAGTTCCGGGACTCGATTTTTTTTTTTTCTTTTCTTCTTTCTTTCTACAGGTGGGGGGCTGCAGTCATGCAGTCCTATAGCACAAGCTGCCCCTGGAATTACCATTGCTCCAGTTTTTAAAATATCTGTTTTTTAGGGGGTGTCAGTGTTACATAAATATTTTGGGTGAAATCCAAAAATTGATGTATACTTTTCCTTCCTTCATTAAAAAAAACATTTTAAATTTTCAAAGAGGGTTTGTGGATAACCTCTTTATTAGAACATCTTGAATAACTTCTTCACCTCACCATCAAATATAGTGTAATCTGTAATCAGCATTGAAAGTTATACTAACTGAACTTTAACAATGCCTTTTTCTGGAAATATGGGTAACAACAGTAAAGTGTAAAAAATCATTTGAACATTTTTTTTCTAAAGATGGTAGAACAATACATCATATTCTCAGTGTCCTTGTAAAGGATGACATCTAAAAAAAATCTTATCAAAAGCCTTTTGTATGTAAACTTTTTAAGAATTCCGTGGAGTTCCCACAATGGATAAGAAAGTCATTCAGATGTAGTTCACTCCCATGCCATAAAATAAGGCTGTCATCCAGAATCTAAAATAGGCTTTGATTTAGTTGTAAAAAAAGGGAGTTGAACACAACTTCCTTTTCCCATGCTACCAGAATGATGTTAGCAAAACTAGAATGTATTTTGCACCCATATCTAGTCCTGTCCTTTGGTGAAAATGTTCACCCTCAAAGAACACAAAATTGTTTTTCAAAACAAGTTCCATAAATTCACTGTTAATAAAAATGTCATTGTTGTCAAAATCATGGATGTCAGAAAGAACTCTGGTAAACCCACACAAGCCTAAACCATGAGGAATAACAGAAAATAAACTGACAATGCCATCAGTGACAAATAAAACATTGTCAAAAAAAAGATTGTTTAACTTCTCAAGGAGGTACCAAGAATCACATAGTAAGTATCCATGCCTGGAAATAATGTATTTACATTCCACCCCATTAAATGTCACTAAAAACTCAGTTTTGTGATAGATGTGATGTCACAATAGGTTTCAATGGGGTGTTAGTAGTACTTTTATTGATCTTCGGTATGCCAAATATTGAGGGTATTAATGTCTAATCAACTTTAACAAAATCAAAAATCTCACCCGATGTGAAGATAGGTGAAGGCTGACAGCCTAGCCAGATAGAATTCATTTTATAGATAATTCTGTTATTTGTAAATATTAATGTAAGCAGCAGGCTTGTTCTCTTAAATGTGAAAAGACTGTATTGGATGTTGAACTGAAAAAAATTTATCAACAGTGCACTCTGCTGTAAGAAAGCTGATAAGTCAAGAATTGTGAAATTCTTTGATCTAAAACTTGTAGCCGAGATATCTAGAGGGAAGCATTCTGCCTATTGTTTTAAGGCCAGAGTTAATGGCTAGAATTTACATGCATAATTTCTTTTATTGCTCTGGCTTTCTGACCAGCTGCAAGATCAAAAGGGCTATTAAACTCTGAGTTCTGTTAGCATGGGAACCAGAAAGAAATTATGTAATCCGAAATGAATCAGTGGTACTATGTTATCAATTTAAGGACAGAAAGAATGAGGGCATTTAGCATTTGTCTTGATAACATCCAACATCACCAGCACTGCCTTGCTCTATATGTAAGTTTATTTTGGAACTGTGTTTTCTCTTAGATATAGCTGGGAAATAAGAAGATCAGATTAGTTGTTTTCTGTATTGATGTCAGAACTTTTCTACTGTATTATGTTATGCATTGCTGTGTGATATCTGAACTCTTGACTAGCACTGTGTAGTAAGAAGTATTGTCTTGTGTTTTTATTATTTATTATTAAATATTTTTAAAACTTTCAACTGTGGCTGTTCTTTGTAAAGATAATCTAAGTTCTAGAGTACATTGCACTTATATAGTGATACTGCCCAAGTCACCCCAATAAGCTTTGCTGTTCAGTCAGACCTACCATTTGGATAAAAATATTGCACAGTAATAATTGGTCACCCTTTGATAAGGGCCTTTTTAGTAGTTGATAAATATTAAAGGGTGGAGGCAGTGACTTCTACCTTATAGTCTGGGCAGAAAGTGGGCACAGCTGGAGAATCTGTGCCAGTCTTCCCCAGGACTGTCTGTGTGTTTGTATATAACACTTATCTCAAAGTGTGTGTGTGTCAGCTACTAGGTTAGGAACATGAAGCACTGGTTGAACAGAGAGGGTGCTGGAGGTTTTAGCTTACCCACTAGGTTTAGATCTTGACCCTGTAGCTGTGCCAGTAGGGAGTCTTATTGCTGATCTGGAGAGAAGGGGAGAAACCAGTCCCAGACTAACTGTGATCTTTATGTGTTCTTAAAGGAAATTGTACTTTACTGTGTGTGTAATTATCTTTCCCTATGTGGATGCCCCTCACTGGTGTTAGTGGTGAGGATTGAGGCTCCCTGATTGCTGGGCCAGTGCACCGGCATCACATCTATAATGAAACATTGACCCAATATGGCAATAAACTGATAATTTTCTTCTAAGCAATATTGACTTCATTTTTGGATATCCTCATATACACCTATTTGTCATTAAGAATATCAAATATTTTAGCAGAATAATCCGGTTGGTCCAGCAGTGCCCCCCCCCCCAATCTGGTTTCATGACTCAGATACTTCTCTGTCATAATATTTCTCAGCAACACTCATTCATCTCGTGTCAAGTTATCCAAAAAGGCCCCGTTGCCTCTGTGGCTAATGAGGTTTCTAATTTAGTCACTACACACATTCTCATAGTTGGATATCATGGGATGGGAAGTAGGAATAAAAGTACTTTTCTTTCTTTAAAATGTTCTCCTTTATTCCATGACCTATTTGATTTTCTCCAAAATACATCCTCAAATTTCATTTGTGAGTGAACAGTTTTAAATTAACCATAGTTTTCACCTCATCAGTTTTAAACTTAGGCACAAACTTAAAACTGTTTTTGAACAAAGGTTCATGATATTTGTCCACCTGCAAGTGACTCATGTTAAAGATCTTGAAACTACTAAAATCATATGGATTTTTATCAAAGTCATTGTTGACAATAGTTAAAGTTTTTTTTTTTTTTTCTTGGTGGCTCTGTGATTCTTTTTTCCTCCTTTCTGCTTGTATTTCTTTTTCTGAAACCCCCCTTGGGCTTCTCCCAAAATTTGTTTCCTCATCTCTCTGATCCCTGTGGCCAAACCTGGTCAAAAAAATTCTCATTAGCACAAGGACTAGAGTCACTCTGAATGGAGGCATCACCACCACAATCATTCTCTCCATAATTGTCAGTGTTATTTTGATAGATAGGATTGGGGGGGGGGGGCTGTTCCAATGATATTTGTCATGGCTGTTCTTATTACCAGGTGTGGGGTTCTCTAGTTTCATCTCATATTCTCTTTTGTCTCAAACTTTTTTTGTTTCCATTCCTTATTTCTTACAGTTATCTTATTAACCTTCTTAAAAATATAATCAAAATCTGAATGAAAGGCACAAAAAAGTAAATCTCTTTAAAGTATTAGCATTCAAAGTCTTATTTTCTAAGTCAAGTCTGCTTAATTTCCACTCATTCTGTTTAATAATTAGCCTCATTAAATCACAACCTACGTGGTCAAATAACTCTAAAACCTCATTTTAAAAAACAGAACTTGGCACACTCCCATGGGGTAATTTCCAAAACCATAAACACTTCAGAACCCTGTTGGCATGAGTACTATCAGTCAAATATATATATATATATATATATATATATATATATATATATATATATATATATATATATATATATATATATATATATATATATATATATCTATATATAGTCTATCTGAAGATTCCCGTATAAAACCAGCTTCTCTTCACATAACATAAGCTGAGTTTTAAAGAAGACTAGAGATTCTGCACTCACCTCGTGAAACTACAAATCATAGGGTTTTAACCAGGAATCAAACTAAAAAGTTCTATTTCCTTCAGTTGGCTCAGCACATTGTATAAATGGTATAAAATGGCTGTGGGGTGAAGCATTGATATTAAAATTAATTTGGAAATAACTTCTGCATTTTAACATCAGTGCTTCACCACCTAGCCATTTTACACAGTTAAGCTTCTAAATACTCTGGTGCTAATAGGCTAATAGACTCATTTGAGCCCATGAAGCTATACAACAGCCTCCCAACCTGTTGTCCTCCACATGGCCTGTTGATTTCATGTACTAAATTTTCACCTGCACTATTGTAAAAATCAGACTTCTGCAATGGCACTTGCATTAAATACTGTGTTCTGTAGTCCATGTACTTAGATAAGTAGGAGTTCTGTTCTCACAGCAGTCAATTTGGTGTGTGTGTGTGTGTGTGTGTGTGTGTGTGTGTGTGTGTGTGTGTGTGTGTGTGTGTGTGTGTGTGTGTGTGTGTCTAGACAGAAGAAGTGCGTATCCCACAGTTACTGCTCTAATACCATACAACAGCATTTTGATTCATGGTCATGTCTACATATCAAATTCATACAGGCCTCTCACCCTGTTGTCTCCCACATGGACTGCTCATGTCATCTACTATAAGTTCACCTGCAGTTCTATATGAATCCCGCCTGTGCCATGGGACTTGCATTAAGTACGAAGTTCTGTAGTTCATGTACTTAGGTAGACGTTCTCTTCTCACAACAGTAAACTGTGTGTGTGTGTATGTGCCCTGCTGTTTAACATTACAGAGCATTTTACATCAGCATGTGAGGTGCTGTTATCTTCTCCTCAACAGACACTGCTGATGTCAACGGCTATAAAGTGCTGCCTAAAACACTCCAAATCCATCTTGAGCTGTGGTGCTTGTGTAATGTACTGTGTTCTGTAATCTGTATGAATTCTATTCTCATTCCAGTCAACTGTGTGTGTGTGTGTGTGTGTGTGTGTGTGTGTGTGTGTGTGTGTGTGTGTGTGTGTGTATGTGTGTGAGCTGTTGCTTCACATTACAGAGAGTATTTTCCATCAGCATGTGCAACACTGTTATCTTCTTCTCAACAGACTCTACTGACGTCATCAGCTATATCACATATTTGAATATGCAGTACACCCACCAAGGCAGGGTCAGATACAGGGCTGGGGGCCAAGCCGAAGTCACCTCATCCTATACAATAAATTTTACAGTGACATGGCTTTTAGTCTGTTCACATACATTATGGCATGGTGTGTAGGCCCTGTGATATCTTCCTAAGAAAGGACTGTGGTTTCTCCATCTGCTACATGTGTCTGGTGAGATGCATGTAAAAAAGTACATCATACTCTATTAGTGCTATAATTAGGTTTGACTGCAGTGTTGTCATACAATCCTCAGATCTCTACAGTGCTGTCATACAATCCTCAGATCGCAGTATGATGGTGTCAGTTATCATGTGCACAACATAGGCTTTCAATAGCAATGTAAACACTTGGTGGTCAAAGTTCAGATTGCTATTTAAATGTGTTCCATGTGCTTGCATCACTGGGTTTCTATATAGCAGGACTGTTGTCCAATGCTGTGACTAACATGGAATTTCATTTTTCTCATGGTTATCATTAGAAGCACACATTTCTGCATTTATTTGTACATTGTGTGCTTTCATCACCATTCAGTTCTGTGTGTTAGCTCCTCTTGTACTATGTTATCACCATTGGTGGAATCAATTATTGCACACAATATGCAAGAATCAGCAAACTTGGTAAGCCAAATGTCATATACTTTAGCCTGAACTGTTGAGAAATACAATTCAAACAGTGAAGGGACAAGTACAGATCCTCGGGATTTGCCAGTGGTGACAACTCTACAGGTACAGGTTGAGTCACATGATGTGTTCTGTCAGTGAGCCAACTGTTTATCCATCAACTGACTTAAGGTTTAATCCTGCGCTGGGGGTTTTCTCACTGATACCTGCATGTGATTGTATCAAAACCCTCAGCCAGATCACAATAAATAGTATGGAGTGGCTTACCTTCATCCAGGCCTGTCACATGGAATCAATATGCTGGACAACATCACAGATCACCTATGGTGTGACCCACAAGATCTACTTTACAAGCTTGAAGTTTCAAAATTTCGAACTGCAAATGGTCAAGACCATAAGAATGAAGTTTTGAAACTTCAACATTGTAATAAAAAAATTGTTTTTACATTTTTGCAGGGGAGCAAGCTCCACTGCACCCCCACACCCCCTGCTAAATAAATATACCAAAATCAAGATCACACTTTGCTGTTCCACGCTATATGGCTATCTCCTTTCAAAACGTTTGAAGTATCAAAACTTTGATCTTATGGTCTCCACCATTTGCAGTTCAAATTTTTGAAAATTCAATCTTGTGAAGGGAATCCAACCCAGCACATACACCTTCCTGATATGGTTGAATAAACAGATCAACATGTACTCCACATGGCCTATGTTCCCATAGGGTCTATATTATAAGCACAAAAATACTAAACCGCGAACACTCACATGAGCAAAAATGCCAGGAATCAAAAGTGTGATTGTGGGTTCCTGTTACAGTGAGGAGTGGGATATTTGCCCTTTCCTCACTGTAGTGTTACCTCGGAGTTATAATATATATAGTTAGTGGGGGGTGGGGTGGGGGGTGCAGTCCCCCACAATAGCAAGTTCGATTACAGGCATTTTTGCTCATGTGAGCGTTTGCAGTTTAGTTCTTTCGTGCTTATAACATAGACCCTTTCCCATACAAAGTAGTACATCAACATGCATTCACCTGAGTTGGGGGGGAACAATTTCTGATGTATGCATGCATGCATGTACAGAGAAATCCTGACTCTCAACTGAGATAGACCAAGATGTCATCATGAACCTCTTCTACATGTACACTAGTAATATTCCAGGTGTGTGAAACAGACTTGTGTGAGTTGTTGCTGCTTCATCAGGTGTGGTACATCTGATAGATGCCCTCAAAGAGATCATTGAGGTCATGCATGATGATAACAGTATCATCTTGTGGAACTTTAACAGGTCAAGGCATTTGACACAAATCCACACTGAGGTACTCAATCAACACTGCCATATGCAGCCATAAACAGCCATATCACCAAATAGGTAGACTAGTGAATGACATACATGGTAACTCACTATGTCGAAGTGTGTGTGACGTGACATATATCTCAGGTCTAGTGATCAGGTCATACAACAGGGGTGTCTGTTAGGCCCTTTCCTGCCCATCAGTTAAGTGATGGACATCACAGATGACATGCACTTGCTGTGTCCAAACAGCTGGCTGAAGGACTATGGCCTGTGGGCAATCATTGACCCCAACTGTGTATAATATAGGCAGTATCTACACATACCAAAAACTGCTACAACCATAACAACACCTACTTTGATGTGACAGATGGAGGGATTTGTTGAAACAGGGAACAGACATATATCACCCATGATTAATGTGGACATCACACCCTATAATCAGAACAATCAGTATGTGACCTGTGTCCTAGGGTACATGATAATTGGTACATTCATCAGCATGTGGTCACAGTACTGACTATTTCTTTGAATGTAACAAGTACTGGGTATGTGAATGACATGCACATCAGAGCTCATAATACCTTCATGGTTCCCAGCCTTTATCACACCAATAACTGTGTACAATGCACCTTTCTTCATGTTCCTCCCTACATAACTTCCAGTGATGCATAACTGAAGTGTACTATCTTTGTCAAAGTGTACTGTCATACAGTTATTGGCCATACCTAGGTATCCTTTCTGTGGAATATACATGACTGTCTGATGGTGCTGAACATCATTCAAGTTGTTACACCAGATGGATGTGTGCTACCTGTTCAGCTTATGCACACACTTCATACATAGGTGTTTGCAACATTAATGGCATGTACATCATTTGTGACATTATGCCTTGTACCATAGATAATATGCCATGCACACAAGGCAACCAGCCTGAATTGCCCATGCTATCACATACAGGTATAGCAATGCCCCTCATAACACCTCCTGCAGATATTATAGTACCAGGACAGTGTGTGTGATTACCCTCATAGAATATGGATGCATAGTAATAGTTATCAAGTGTGTGTGTGTGTGTGTGTGTGTGTGTGTGTGTGTGTGTGTGTGTGTGTGTGTGTGTGTGTGTGTGTGTGTGTGTGTTCAGGCTCATAGTTTCATAGTTTCATAGTTTAGTACTAGGCTATCTTCCCTGAGGCATTTGCAAGCCTAGCCCTAGAGATGTGGCTTTCGCCACCCCATGTAGTGGTACTAAGGTGTATAGAATAAATTTAGAGTACTGTGCCTTTGTCTAGTAGTGACACATTGAAGACCTCCTTACTTATTAAAATTAATTTACTGTGCCTCTGTTAAGTAGCGATACAGGGGTGACCCCCGGGGTAAACCTACGATCTCCCATCCACTTGTCAAGATTTCTCTTGAAGAGAGACAGTGAGGGGCTTTGCCTAACATGGACTGGGATTTTGTTCCAGAGTATGGGAAGCCTCTAAGTTATGAATGTGTCTCTCCAGCATGTTCTATTCATGTTTGTACTGAGGTTTAAAACTTTGGCTCTCTTGGTTCTTATGGATTTTGATTTTTTGAGGTGGAGCATGTCCATCTATTCCTGGTTGGACATGGCCTTGTATGTCAGGCACAGATCACCTCTGAGCAGGCAGTATGCTACTGAATAGAGCTGGAGTTTCTTTAGCCTGGCAGCATATGACATATCTTGGAAACCCTTGATCCTCTTGGTGAGGTACTTCTGGGGTCTCTACAGCTGTTGTAAGTGCCGGGTGAGGTACATACCAAATGGGGCATTGTACTCAATCACAGGCCTGATAAGGGAGGAGTACAGGGGCACAATGACCTCCTTTGATCTGGATGTGAACCCCTTCATGATAAGGTGGGCAAGGTAGAAAGTCTTTCTAACCACTTTGGCAACGTGGGTGTCAAATGAGAGGTCACTATCAACTTGGGTCCCCAGGTCTCTGACTACTTTTCTGGTACTTAGTGGGTTACTGTCTATGTGATAATTTATGGGTATTTTGTTTTTCCCAAAGGGGATGACTATACATTTCTTGGCATTCAGTTTAAGGCTGTGATTCCGTCACCAGTTGTCCGTTTTGGTGAGGCCTTTCTGTAGGATGTATGTGTCAGCTGGTGTATTGACTATGGCGCCTAGTTTGCAGTCATCTGCAAACTTTGTCAGCCACAACCCTCCCATGTTTGCTTTCACATTTGAGAAGTAAATGCCAAACAAGAGGGGTCCCAGGACAGAGCTCTGTGGGACACCACTTGTGACTGGCTTTGAGTCTGACATGGCTCCCGCAATCTTGACTTTATGGGTTCTGTTCTTTAGCCAGTTTGCAACCCATCTTGTGACATATGGATTTACTTTTAAGCTGTTTAGCTTTTCTATGATCCCTGAGTGGGGTATTGTGTCGAAGGCTTTAGCCAAGTCCAGGTAGGCTGTATGGACTGCCTTGCCCTCATCAATGGCTCTAGTGACTGTTTCAAAAAAGTCAACCAGGTTCAAAAGGCAGGATCTACCTTTTCAAACCCGAACTGGGTGGGATCAAGTGTCTGTAGGTCCCCAATGTCGTTGTTTATGAGTTCCATAACAATTCTTTCCATAGCTTTGCAAACCAGGCTGGTTAAGCTTATGGGGCGGTAGTTCCCAGGGTCTGTAGTGGAGCCTCCCTTGTGGAGTGGTACCACTGTTGCTGTACGCCAGTGTTCAGGTACATATCCTGTAGTAAGGCTAAGGTTAAATAACATTTTTATATGCGGGTTTAGCTCCTCTTGGAGTTCACGTATTATGCAGCCGGGGATACCATCAGGTCCCATAGATGCTGTGTTTTTTGCTTTGCTGAGGGCGGTTCTCACCTGGACATCAGAGATGACAGGGAGGTTGCATTCAGCTGGGATGAGTATTTCTTCTTTTGGAGGTGATGGAGGAGAGAAATTTGCACTGAACCTGTCTGCCAGAATGTTGGCAATATCTGTGGGTTCAGTAAATCTTTTGTCATTGTGTACTAACTCTGAGCATATCTGAGTGTTTCCACCCAGGTTTCTAACATAACTGAAGAATTCCTTGTGGTTATCTTCAGTGTCCTTGGTGATTTTTCTCTCAAAGTTGGCCTTGGATATTTTTATGAGAGAACGTAGCTTTCTACTACTGCTGATCAGAGATGCCTTCCCTTTATGGGATTTTGCTCTGTCTTGCAGTAGCTTCCTTCTTTTGTTATACAATTTGTTTATGGTTGGGGTCCACCAGACAGGATGCTTTCCTTTGGTGGAGAGGGTCTTGATTTTATTTGGGATTGCATGATCCATGCATTCTTGAAGATGTCCGTAGATAGCATTTGTCTAGGATTCAGCATTGTGGGATGTGGTTTCCATTGGCCCTGAGGGCTTAAATGATAACATCTCAGTCTTGAGAAGTGTAAAGTCGGCTTTTGAGAAGTTTCTCACTGTAGTCTTTTGTGCTGGGGGTGGAGGTGGTAAATGTATATCCAGGGTGATTAGTTTGTGGTCAGATCTCACCAGTGAGAGCAATACTTCCGGTGTGGAGCATTTTGTCCCCATGTTTGTGATGATCAGGTCTAGTATATTATCCCCCATGTGGGAGAGGTGACTAGTTGTTCCATTGCATTTGAGTTTATGAATTCCAGAAACCTTTGGGCTAGGGTGTTAGGGTTAGAATAGTGCACCCAGTCTATGTTAGGGTAGTTGAAGTCTCCCAATATGATGGTATTTGGTGGGACATTCATATCTTCCAATGTCTTCAGGAAGGCTGAGTAGGGTTCTTGAGATTGGGAGGGTGGTTTGTAACATGCAACCAGTTGTATAGCAGTTTTGCCTACAGTTAGCTGCACCTGGATGGTCTCCGATGCTTCATGAGTTGCCACTAACCTAGAGGTGTGGATGTTCTTGATGAATATGGACACTTTGTGGTTCGGCCCGGGTTTTGGGGCCGAAAAGCATGATACGAGGTAAAGCCTGGTAGCACTGGGGTGCTCTCAGGAGCCTTGAACCAGGTCTCGGTTACAGCGCAGACATCGATGTTCTCCATATTGAGGAGTGCTTCAAGAGCCTGCATCTTGAGATTTAGACTTCTGGTGTTGAGCAGCATTACCCTTAATTTTATTCCATTTTTGTTTTCTAAGGAGGTGGGTTCGTCTTTTGAGCCTTGCCTAAAAAAGGCACTATGGGGGTGGCAAGAGCCTTAGCCAATATCGGGAAGCCCAGCGGTGACAGGTGCAAGCCGTCCCTTGCGAAGCAGCGTGGCTTGTCCAGCATGTCATCCCAAACAGACAGACATTGGATCCCCCTAGAATGACACCAGTAATTGAGCCAATTATTAAAGCTGATCATCTTGTCTTTGTATTGTCTCTTATCACTCCATGTCACATATATTATGTCAGAGACATAGGAATAGTGGTGGTATTTTTCAGATATTGTCCATGATTCTGATTAGTTTTTGTAATGCTTGCCATGATCCTTTACCTGTAGCCACCTTAGTGGAGACCTCTGCTGAGAGTACACTCATATTCTGGTATATCAGTTTGCAGTTTCCCAATATGCAACCTACCACAATTGTTTGTCAGATCTCTGATAGATGTCCTCTGCATTATTCATGTAAGGATGCTTATCTCACACACACATCCTCCCCATTGTCATTTCATCTTGTGTGACAGTCACAGACAACCCATTTTTACTGTACAGTCCTATAGTCCGTACTGTACCATATAGATATGTGCTGGGTGTTGCTGCTAAAATCATCTTCCATTGACATGCCCTCCTCTGCTTTAAGTTAGGGAGTTTCACCTGTACTTTTTCCCTGTGTTCATTCCTACAATTCATATGTGTGTCACTATTCAGTACATACACTTCTCCTGAGTGATCATTTTCATGGCAGTCCCATGTCCTGTTACAGATCATTAACACAGCTTCCATACAGAATGCCAGGAATGGGATATTGCAATATTCTGCACTGTAGGGACACTGTCCTGTACTGTGTTTGGACCATATACTTCATATTCATACCTTTCAACTGTCAAGATATTTCCAGGATGTCCACATGTTTTTCTTATCAAATATGTGGCTATCTGCCATATCACTGAGATGATTTCTGGACTGATGTGACTCAATATTATGTACATTTGAGTGCATACCTCTCAACTGTCAGATCTGTGCAGAATGTCCAGTTTTTGTTTCATGTTTGTTATCGTTTCCTCATAACACTTTTTTCCTGGCAAATCATAGGCATGTCATTGCACAGTGCAGTCAGAAACCGACGACAGACATTTGAGTTTCAAATTTTATGCTCTTCAGAAAGTTCATGCTAATGTACAACCTATATATTCTATCTACTTCCTAAGTTTGGAAGTGCAGTATTAAAAACCTGTCCCCATACCTCTCAACCTGGAAACGTCAAAAATTTGGACAAAGTCCATAAAAAATAGGTACAAATCCGTATGCTGATTAACATAAAATTTGCATGCGTCATTATGTGACCACGCCCACTCAATGGAATTCTGGGATGCCAATTTTCAAACACAGCCTGAAGAACAGACAACCAAAATATGGCCCTGGATTCCCTCCTAGTCATTCCAATGTGTGCCCAATTTACCATAAACATTAATGTGCACACTGCTTTACTTCTACAATGTTTATTTGGATTTCATTTAAAACTTTTATTTTACATTTTACAGCACAAACGCTAATAGATATCTACTAAACAAAGCAATACAGTCTCACAATGAAAATAGAATTAAGCATTAAAACTTCTCTGACCTTGAATCTCACATTCATAGAAACAGCATTGAAACCCACATTCAAAGAAAATGCATCTGGCCAGTAGTAGATAAAGATTACCTTTGGGCTGTTTTGACTGAGTTGTTCAATAACTTCCAGACCCAGTACATTCTCAGCAATAACATTATTTTCTGTAAAACATCATAAGTATTCTACTCTTCCATCTCTCTATACCTTAAGAAAACACCACAACTTAAGAAACATTACCTTTCTAAAACCTTTATGGAAACTAGATACATTAATTTCTTGTAAGTTTTTTCTTGCTTATGATGCCACCATTCCTTCCAAAAATCCATACATATCATGTAAGTTTCTTACATTTAGAGAAACATGCTTTAACTCCAATATAAGAACATTTCTGTCCAGTATCCTTTATTAAACCTACAGTCATTACAGTAGTAGATTCAATTAAACATTTGGGCACTCTGTCAATATGTGTGTAACCATTAAAGTGGCACCTTGCTGCAGTTAGACATGTACTCTTATTTATTCTAACTGTAAAAGCCCTATAAGCCAGAAGACCTACTTAACTTTATTACAGTATATTGTCTCTAGACACTACAATAATCCTACATTCAGAACTACACTGCAATTCAGTAATGTAACTTATAACACAATTTTGTCCATTCCACCATATGTAATAACACTTGTTCTAAGGTTACTAACAAATGAAATGTCCCCAAAGCAAGTAATTTACTTTCACTTTGCTTAAAATAATATTACAAATACACTGAACTATTTGAATTGCAAACAGTTTAAAATGGCTTTTCTGACAGAGCACCAGTCATAAACCGTAAACCAGAATGTTCTTATCCAAAAGTATAGCAATATATTGCAGCGTTAAGCATAATTGTAATTCTTGGAACTCATTCACCCTCTGTCATCAAAGATGTAGTTTAATTAGGCCATCTGCATTGTTCAAATC
The DNA here is from genome assembly GCF_019279795.1 of Protopterus annectens. Taxonomy (NCBI): domain Eukaryota; kingdom Metazoa; phylum Chordata; order Ceratodontiformes; family Protopteridae; genus Protopterus; species Protopterus annectens. Next base: position 191,414,545 of record NC_056732.1, read on the forward strand.
ACATAATGAACAAAATGATCCTTAAGACTTCATGTGGTAATGTGGACATTGCTAACATTCTGAGTGCATCTATGCATTATTAACCATTCTCTGTGCTAATAATGTCTGTTCAACTAATTCAATGGTAAATCTTACAAAATCTCCATAGTAGGTGCTTTATATTATGCAACCATGATGTTTTGGTAGCAAATAAACTGAAATGCAGCAACTTCTTGGGAAAACACATTCTGCTATTCTTTTGTTATACCAGCAGCACAGAGAATTTAGGGAATTAGTATCAGATCCATTTGTGCCCGCAGTCTATTCAAACACAGCAGTTCATTATTACAGGAGGATCCATTTACACCAGTATCCTGCTTTGACAGTCCCAAGCAAAATGTTAAAACACAAATATGTAGTGAAATGGAGACTTAAGTAAGAAGCATAGAAAGTTATTATTTATGTATTTGGTACTGAATACATTTAAGCATTCTCAGTCTTCCTATATACACCTGCTTAAACACACACCCACACATTCATACACACAAAAACAAGCATATACACTTAAATCCACATACTTGCACACACTCACAAGCAAGCACATACACAGATGAGCATACAGAAATACAAGCATACACATACAGTCACACACATCACAAATAGGCATGTACAGAGATGAGCCCACAAAAGTACACACGTGCTCACAAACACACATGTGCACGCACACATACACACACACACACACACACACACACACACACACACACACACACACACACACACACACACACGCGCACACACACACATACACACACACACATACACAGCTCTGTAATTCAGAAATAACATCAAAAAAGAACCACCATCCCTGGCATGGCAATAATGCTATAAAGTATGAATATCGGAACCTATATGAATGTAAGACTCATGATGTCAGTAACATGCCCCCCAAGCATTGGTTAGCATAACTTAATTATTTTTTATGTTTTTACCTGGAAGCGGAGGAAGAGCTAGGAGAAAAAGTAAAATATTCTTCATATCTGGTCGTCGACGTAGCACAACCACTCTCTGACTCGAGTCTGACTGCTGCTGCCTGGTGCTCTACTGCAAACTGAAGTCTGCCTGACTCTGAAATGAAAAGGTTACAGCTTGATTTGGGACAGGGTAGCCTTGTCAACTGTCACTGGATTGACTTTAACATCACACTTCACTTCTAATTTAAAAAAAAAATAATAATGTTAGGTCTGTTGCTGCCTTGTGGTCTGTAGCCTGTGTGTAGTCCAGTCCCCAAGTCCCGATCGCATAACCGATCCTCTCTAAACTAACTCCGTCTCTAACTGACTAATTTGAAAAGAAGCATTCCTCTGCAAGTCTGCATGAACTTGCCTTTAGCTTAACTGCTGCTGCACAAATATCTAAGACGCATGCCTATTGTAACATGTTGCTGCTGCCCAAACATAAACGTACAGCCAATGCATGAGTCAGTCACACCCCTTGAGCCATCAGCCAAATTCCGACAGGCTAGCAGGCTGCTTATGATGCTGACATCATCACACACGTAATGACATCAGTGGAAAAATTGCCGAGGAAATAAAATAAAAAAAAAATAATTTGGAATAAAGGGGGCCAATTGTAAGTTCGTGCCACCCCATTATTTGGACCTCAAAATTGGTAAACTCTGAAGAATTTGGCATGGTTGAGAGGTATGCCTGTCCCTATTTCTGGCCCTTTGTCCCCCCATTTTTATGGCTTTGTCCACATTTCTCACTTTAAAACTTTTGAGACTGTTACATTCTAACACATTCCTGTGTGACATCTATGTCAATTATATCCCTACTACTGGTTATTTACCCTCTCATTAAGTTGGCCTCTGTGCAGATGTGTTGCATTAACAGAATGACAGCTATTTGTAAAACCCTGGTGATCATTGTGAGATTCCACACAAATCTGCACAAGGTAGGTGCTGTGTCTTACACAGAATTGCTATCCATATTCACTTAAAAGGTTTTGCAGCCAGCAACACTGATGTGAGCCATGAAACCTAGCTTAGGCACCATGCCTCATTAATATTCATTGTACACCTATCCATGCTGCACACCATCACACTAACATGTAACTCCATTTAGGCTCTGCACAAAGCCTACACAGAGTTTATTGAATCCCTGGGGAGATCTTTTAATATTTGAAACATGGATTTCTTAGTGTTCCAGTCCTTTAAAGTTTCATGTTGACCAATTCTTTGGAATTATTATTATTATTGTTTGTGCTTTTAACACCACATAACTTAGAAACAGTTTTTATGCTAATGGCTTTCATTAATTATTCAAAAGTTTTGTATCATATGTGTGTGTGTGTGTGTGTGTGTGTGTGTGTGTGTGTGTGTGTGTGTGTGTGTGTGTGTGTGTGTGTGTGTGTGTGTGTATGTGTGTATGTGTATGTGTGTGTGTGTGTGTGTGTGTATGTGTGTGTATATATATATATATATATATATATATATATATATATATATATATATATATATATAGATATATATATATATATATGTGTGTGTGTGTGTGTGTGTGTGTGTGTGTATATATATATATATATATATATATATATATATATATATACACATTACATACAGGGTGTTAAGTCTGTCCAAGAACTTGAAGTGTAATTACTTTACCTTTTCCCCATTGTGATTAATCCTTAAGAAAAGCTCAGTAACATATCAGCTAATTCATCTCTTGTACTACTCTAAAGGAACCCTAATGGAGGATCAGTCAATAATACATCAAGGATACAGCTTATAAAGAGTTGGGAAAGTGTAGTACATGTTATTGGATGAACAATATTCCCATACTAGAAGAGATCCTCTCCTGGATCTCACTAAACATTAACAACAAACAATCATCCTAGGGAATACTAACATAAACTGGCAAAGTCAAAACTCTGATCACCCCACCAACAGCATAAACCTATATGGTTTTACCTAACTTATCTCAGCCCCAATGAGAATTTCAAAAATGTATGAGTAAGAAACTACACTAGACTGGATCCTAGTCTCTGATCCCCACAAATAGGCCAACTCCAGAAACCTACCAAATAATTTAAGTGACCACCTATCTACCTATATTAATAGAACCATAACCCATACCAGCAAAAGCCACATCTAGAAAACCAAACATAATTTGTCTAACTTCAACCAACAACAATCTAACTCAATACTAAAATATATAAATTGGTCCTCACTAAAATCCCTACCATTAGATGACACCATTAGCCAGTTCAACAAAATATTCCTTACCGTTCTTTAGCAATGTCAAGAACCTAAGTAAAAACTCTCAGATCTGCTCTGAGTTAGTGTAGAATGGCACAAAATACACTGAACCAAATGATATTGCCAACATTCTGGCAGACAGGTTTAGTGAAAACTTCACCCCCCTCTCACCCCCTAAAGGGCCCATAACAATACCAGAAGAATGTAGAGCCCCAGCAATCACTGACACACAGGTTAAAACAGCCCTATCCAAAGCCAAAAAACACAGCTTCAATGGGACCGGATGGTGTCCCAGGCTGTGTCTTACACGAACTCTTAACTAACCCCTCACCTAAACACACTGTTCAAACTCAGCCTCTCTACAGGCTATGTACCCATAGAGTGGTGCACAGAAACAGTTAGCCTGCTCCACAAAGGTGGAAATACTGCCCTATAAGCCTGACTAGCCTGGTCTGCAAGGCTATGGAATGCATCATCATGGAACTCATTAACAGTGACATTGGGAACCTCCAAACATTGGACCCTACCCAGTTTGGCTTTGTTAAGGGCAGTTCATTCATCCTAAACCGGGTGGACTTCTTTGAGACAGTTACTAAGGCTTTAGACGAGGGAAAGGAGGTCCACACAGCCTACCTAGACCTCATAAAGGCTTTCGACACCATTCCCCATTCTGGTATTATAGACAAGCTCACCAGCCTGAACATAAACCCCTACATCATGAGATGGGTTGCCATTTGGCTCATGGATAGAACCCACATGGTGAGAGTTGCAGGCTCTAGGTCCGAATCTAAACCGGTTCCAAGTGGCGTCCCCCAAGGCTCAGTCCTGGGACCCCTCCTGTTCAGTATATACTTCTCAGAGGTACAGGCAGGCACAGGAGGACTATGGATGACCAAGTTCACAGACAACTGCAAACTGGGGGCTATAATTGACTCTCCGGCTGATGCAGACATCCTCTAGAAGGGTCTCACTGAGACGGATACCTGGTGTCAAAATCATGGCCTCAAGCTAAATGCCAAAAGTGCATAGTCATCCCCTTTGGAAAAAAACAAAGTATCCACCATAAACCACAAACATGGTAGTCCCCCTAAATACAGAAAATGTAATAAGGGATCTCGGGACCCAAGTAGATAGGAATCTCTCCTTTGATAATCATATTGCCAGGGTAGTTAGAAAATCTTTTATGTGGGCCACCTAATCACAAAAGGGTTCACATCTAGAACATCATAGAGTACAATGCCCCATTTGTGATGTATCTTATAAAACACTTGCAACAGCTGGAAAGACCACAGAAATACCTCACCAAGAGGATTACTGGCTTGAAACAGATACTCTATGCAGCCCAACTGGAGAAACTCCAGCTGTACTCGGTTGCATACCGCTTATTCAGAGGTGATCTCTGCCTGACATATAAGGCCATGTCCAACCCAGAATTGATGGACATGCTCCACCTAAAAAAAAAAAAAAAAAAATCCCTGAGAGCCACACATTCTAGGGATCTAAACCTCACCACAACGATAAATAGGACTTGCTGGAGGGATAGATTCCTGTCCCAGAGACTCCCCCATGCTTTGGAACAGGATTCCAATCTACATTAGGCAGAGCCCCTCACTAACACTCTTCAAGAGAAACCTTGAGGAGTGGATGGGAAACAGAAAATTTACCCCGGGGATCACTGCAGTGGCTCTGCAGGACAGAGGCACAGGGAACTAATGGCTCTGCTGGACAGAGGCACAAGGAACTAATCTAAGGGGGTGGCGAAAGCCAACACATTCTGACTAGGTTTACAGATGCCCTCGGGCAGATAGCCTAGTACTTACCTATGAACCTATAACCTTAACAACCTAGCCCCCCTCTGCACTAAAATAATAAAAACAAATCATGCTATTTGGCTAACCCAAGATACCAAAAGCCTACTAGTAACAAGAGACAAAGCCTACCAAAATAGCAACAAACAAAAAGTGAACCAAATTACCAAAAGTACAAACAATTATGTAACTAAGCAAAGAAAATGGTCAACAATGACAAAAAACATTATTTTTCCCAACAGCTAACATCCAAAAAAAATAATCCAAAAAACTTTTGGCATACCATCTCACAACTCCTTAACCCTGGGACCAAAGTAAACCCACCTCCTGTCACCGACAAAATGCCATCCCAAATTGCCTAAGCTTTCAATACACATTTCATTGAAACCATACTCAGTCTATTCAATCCCTCCCACCAGCCTTTGAACTCTCACTGCAATCAAACCCCTACCCTCCCCAAACTATTACAAAACCCCTTTCACATTTTCCCATGCCACTCAGCATACTTCCATATCTCACCAACATCCTCCTCTCCTTACTCTTCAACCTGTACTCAGCCACCACATATGTAGGTTACTTCTCAAACTAAAGCCCCTCCACTGACAATCTCCCACCAGAGTACTTTAAGTTTCCTGCTGATTCCATAGCTTATCCATTCAGTATGCCCATCAACTGGTCCATCACAGAATTCTACATCACTACCCTCTGGAAAAAAATCCATTATAAACCCACTACACAAAGGTGGTAAGTCCTATGACATCTCAAACTATCGCCCCATCGCCATACTATCTCCCCTATCCAAAATATTATAAAAATGCATACATAAACACCTACTTAATCATACCCTATAAAATGACTTACTTATCTCCACCCAACATGGCTTTAGACCATCACATAGTACAACTACTGCATTAGTCTCCTTCCCTGGTACAGTCAACAAAGCTAGGGATGCCGGATTTCTAACTTCCATAATATTTCTTGATCTGTCCAAGGCCTTCGGTACCATTTCACACCCAAAACTGCTACAACAAGTCTCCAGCCTTGGTCTGTCCTCTACTTCTCAACTATGGTTCGACAGTTACCTAACAGACAGGCAACAATGTGTAAAATGGCAAGGATCCCTCTAAAACTATCTACCAAATAGCACAGGAGTTCCACAGGGATCCATTCTTGGACCACTATATTTTTAACATCTTCATTAACAACCTTCATACCACCTCTAACCAAAGCACCCTAATAGAATACACCAGTGATTCTACCATCATCACCTCCTCCAACAACATAAAACACCTTCAACATCTAACCCAAACTACCTTTACATCTATAGAGACCTGACTAAATAAGACACAGTTCCTGCTGAACCCAAATAAAACAAAACTTCTCCTTTTCACACCCAGTAATCTCTCAGCCAATTTCAAGATTACTTCTCTTAACAATACCCAACTAGAAGTTGTTACCCAAGTCAAACTGCTAGGAGTAACTTTAGACAATAAACTCTACTTCAGTCTACATATTCACAATGCAATAAAAAAAAAGAAAACACTGCAAACCTGGAATACTATACCAGCACAAAAACCTCATGAACTCAACCACCAAAACCACCCTGGCTGCTACTTATCTGCTGCCCTCTCTTCTCTACAGTGCTCCCATACTGGCAAACATTTAGATTATCTTAAAACTAAAGTAGAATAAAATTGCAAAATTTGCTATAAATGCACCCCACAATACTCATCACTACACTGCCATCAGTACCCTGAATTGGCTCAAACTCCCACTCCTTCTACACCACCTACAACTAAATATAGCACACAAAGTTATATATCAACCTGATAATTGCCCAGCACTCAACTGTCTCCTCCAAACCTATATACCCACCAGAAACCTCTGATCTGAAAACTAGTAAGCCTACAGGCCCAACAAAAAAGCTGCTCAGGGCCTATACTCTTACACTGCAGCAAAATTTTGGAACGCCCTACTAAGTAACATCAGGACAATTACAGACCACAAGAAATTCATAATCATACTAAAAAACTACCTGCAGAATACTAACATCTGCCCCTGTTCCAAATCAGTCTAACAACCCCTGTTTCAATCAACCTAACTCCCTGCCAGCTCTCCCCCATGTCTTCTACAATTTAGTTACAAGTCCTACCAATTGTACTACAGCTAAACCGCACTTTCTCATAAACTCTTTATTCTAAAAAAAACTACTTGCAGTCTGCCTAAAAACCCATGTAGATACCCTTTCACAACAGTACAAACTTTCCTTATAATCTGCATTCTGTTACTATACCTAAAAATCATCTGTAGTGAACCTTTATTCCTGCATTTCATGATAGCAATATTTAATCTATAAGAACTGTAAACTGCCTTTTATCAACATAATACTCCATAATATGTAAACTATACATGCATAGAAATTTTTATGGTCACTGTATATTCTTCAAATGTTACTCTTGTTGCAAAAATGTTTTCACTATTGTACAATTGTTTTCTTTTTTTAAAACTGTTTTATACTTTGTGGAGCTTTTCTCCCCGGGTCTCTGCTGAAAATGGGTTCATAGGTTCCTAGGTTCATAGGTGGGTACTACGCTATCTGCCCGAAGGCATTTATAAGCCTAGCCAGAATGTGTTGGCTTTCGCCACTCCCTTAGATTATTTCCCTGTGCCTCTGTCCAGCAGAGCCACTGAAGTGATCCCCGGGGTAAACTTTCTGTTTCCCATCCACTCAACAAGGTTTCTTTTGAAGAGTGTTAGTGAGGAGCTCTGCATAATGTAGATTGGGATCTTGTTCCAAAGCATGGGAAGTCTCTGGGTCAGGAATCTATCCCTCCAGCATGTCCTATTTATTGTTGTAGTGAGGTTTAGATCCCTAGATCATATGGCTTGAGGAGATAAGGTTTTCTTTAGGTGGAGCATGTCCATCAATTTTGGGTTAGACATGGCCTTGTATGTCAGGCAGAGATCACCTCTGAGTAGGCGGTATGCAACTGAGTACAACTGGAGTTTCTTCAGTCGAGCTGCACAGGGCAACTGTTTGAGGCCAGTGATCCTCTTGGTGAGGTACTTCTGTGGTCTTTCCAGCTGTTGCAAGTGTCTTGTAAGGTACATCCCAAATGGGGCATTGTACTCTATGATGGGTCTGATGAGTGATGAGTAAAGAGGCACAATGACCTCTTTTGATCTGGATGCGAACCCTTTTGTGATTAGGTGGGCCACATAGAAGGATTTTCTGACCACTTTGGCAATGTGATTACCAAAGGTGAGATTACTATCTACTTGGGTCTCCAGATCCCTTATTACGTCTTCCGTATTTAGGGGACTACCACCTATGTGGTAGTTTGTGGGTACTTTGTTTTTTCCAAAAGGGATGACTATGCACTTTTTGGCATTTAGCTTGAGACCATGATTTTAACGCCAGGTATCCATCTCAGTGAGACCCTTTTGGAGGATGTCTGTGTCAGCCAGCGAGTCAGTTATAGTGCCTAGTTTGCAGTCGTCTGCGAACTTGGTCAGCCATAGTCCTCCTGTGCTTGCCTGTACCTCTGAGAAGTATATGCCAAACAGGAGGGGTCCTAGGACTGAGCCCTGGGGAACATCACTTGTAACCAGTTTAGAGTTGGACCTAGCTCCCACAACTCTCACCATGTGGGTTATGTCTGTGAGCCAGTTGGCAACCCATCTTGTGACATAGGGGTTTATGTTCAGGCTGGTGAGCTTGTCTATAATACCGGAATGGGGAATGGTGTCAAAGGCCTTAGCGAGGTCTAGGTAGGCAGTGTGTACCATCCTTCCCTCATCTATAGCCTTGGTAAATATCTCAACGAAGTTCACTAGGTTTAGTAGGCATGATCTTCCCTTAACAAAGCCATACTGGATAGGGTACAGTGTTTGGAGGTTCCCAATGTCTCTGTTAATGAGTTCCATGATTATGTGCTCCATAGACTTGCAGACCAAGCTAGTCAGGCTTATAGGGTGATAGTTCCCGGGGTCTGTTGTGGCTTCACCTTTGTGGAGTGGAATAACTGTTGCTGTGCACCATTCTATGGGTATGTAGCCTGTGGAGAGGCTGAGTTTGAACAGTGTGTTTAGGTGAGGGGTTAGTTCGTCTTTCAGCTCGTGTAGGATACAGCCTGGGACACCATCCAGTCTCATTGATGCTGTGTTTTTGGCTTTGGAGAGGGCTGTTTTAACCTGAGTGTCTGTGATTTCAGGGACTCTACATTCTTCTGGTATGGTTATGGGCCCTTTGCGGGTGAGAGGGGTGTGAAGTTTGCTCGGAACCTGTCTGCCAGAATGTTGGCGATATTGGTCAATTCTGTGTATTTTGTTCCATTCTGCACTAACTCCGAGCAGATCTGAGCACTGCCACTTGGATTCTTGACATAGCTAAAGAATGCCTTGTGGTTATCTTTGGAGTCCTTGGCAATTTTTCTTTCAAAGCTCACCTTGGATGATTTTATGAGGGAGTGTAGTTTCTTGCTGATACTGATCAGGAATGTCTTCCCTTCTTGAGATTTTACTCTTTTCTGTACTAGTTTCCTCCTTCTATTTTATAGTTTGTTTATGGCAGGAGTTCACCAGACTGGTTTCCTTTTCTTGTAGGAGTGAGTCTTGGTTTTGCTTGGGTAGGCACAATCCATGCATTCTTGTAGCTTCCCATAGAATGCATTAGTAAAGGATTTTGCAGCTTGGACAGTGTTATCCTTCAACATGGGGGCTTTTGAAACTGTCCACCTCGGTTTTAAGTAATGTGAAGTTTTCTTTTGGAAAGTTTTTCACTGTGGTTTTCTTCTCCAGGGGTGGGGGTGGAATATGGATATCCAAAGTGATTTGTTTATGGTCAGATCTAACAAGCAAGGGGTTGACCTCTGGTGTGGAACACCGGTTGCCCATGTTGGTGATGACCAGGTCAAATATGTTGTCACCTCTGGTGGGAGTGTTGACCAGTTGAACCAGGGCATTTGAGTTTATAAATTCTAGGAAAAGTTGGGCAAGGGAGTTAGTACTTGAGTAGTTTTCCCAGTTAATGTTTGGGTAATTGAAATCACCCAATATTAGGGTGTTTGGTAGGACCTTTATGTTTCCCAGTGTTTCCAGAAACATGAAATGGGAGTCCTGGGACATGGTGCTTGATCTGTAGCAAGCTACAATCTGAATTGCAGTTTTGCCCATTGTTAGTTGCACATGGATGAACTCTGAAGCATTGTGCTGTGCCACTAACCTGGAGGTGTGGGTATCCTTGATGAATATGGATACGCCCCTGCCTTTTGTATTTCGGTTTGGGTTCTGTGGCCAAAATATATGGTATGAGTTGTAGACTGGAAGTGCTCAGGTGCTCTCTGGAGTCTTAAACCAGGTTTCTGTTACTGCACATATATCGATTTTCTCCATACTGAGGAGTGCCTCAAGTGCGTGCATTTTGAGGTTTAGACTTCTGGCATTGAGTAGCAGTACCCTCAGTTTTGTGTTACTTGTGCTATTTACGGCAGTGGGTTTGTCTTTTGAGCCTTGCCTAAAAAAGGCACTATGGGGTGGCAAGTGCCTTGGCCAGTATTCAAAAGCCTAAGGGTGACAGGTGCAAGCCATCTCTAGTGAAGCAGTGTGGCTTGTCGAGCATGTCATCCCAGATGGACAGACACTGGATCCCCTTTGAATGACACCAGAAACTTAGCCAATTGTTGAAATCGAGAATTTTTTCTTTATGGTCTCATTCTTGGTGAGGGCAGGATGCTACTCAGGCTCAGGGTCATACCAGCCTGGGCTATGGGATCAGAGAGCTCTTCCATGTCTCTTTTCATGTAGTCCAGGGAGGTATGGCTCAGGTCATTCACACCAACATGGGCAAAGACAGAGTCATATTTGTACTTGTTATGGAGTAACCTGAGTGCTTGTGTTATGTGGCAGATCCTGACACCCAACAGGCAGCTAACAGTAACCTTCTCCTTATTCAGCCTAGTGAGTGGGACATCAGTGTGCCTGACTATAGAGTCACCGATTACTAGTATGTTGGGTATGTTATTTTGCCTTAAGGGCTGTGATTGCATGGCACACTGGTTTTGTGAAGTATGTGTTTCATGGTTTTTGTTGGGGGGGGGGGGGTGGATGTTGCTTGGATGTTTGCTTTGGAGGTGTCTGTTAGTTTTGCAGATTTTTATTTAGAGCCTCAGAGTATGTTTTCATGTATTTATGTGGGTTTTTTGCCAGTGCTGCATTAATGGGTCTATGTGAGACTGGTGGTGTGATGCAAGTATTTCCTTCTCCTCTTGACTGTCTGATCCAGTCTTGAGTTGAGAGAGCTTAGCCACAAGTTTGACTGTATAACTGTATCTCTCACATGTATTAGTGTTTAGTGGTAGGAGGAGGGGGTTGTCTGAGCACATGAGACAGTTGTAACATTGCCTCAAAATGCCCAGATTCACCAGTTGGACTGGAGAGTACACCTGAAACTGCCCTTTGGACATGCCTGGATAGGTACAACGAACTGTTTTACTTGGTGGCTGGTAAGGTCGAATAGAGAGCCTTGTCCTTCTGTAAAGTACAGGAGGGTCTAGTGCTAGGGTTTATAAGTGCTTGGTATAAGTTTTGAGCAAGTGCTGGGCTGAGAAATGAATGGCTTGAGTTCTTAAGTTGAAAGTTTGTCTAGTTCAAGGAGCCGGGAATAATTTTACCCTAGCTAACTGGTGCTGCCCGGTGCGCAAAACTGGGCAAAAACAGTATTTATAGCAGGGAAATGAAAGAAAGAGAAATTAACCCAAAATGGCCAATAAACTACTAATTTCTGGACTGAAACCACTTCTCCAGGGACAGATAGGCTGCTCAAAGCTCCCCTCTCTCACAGGTGAACAGAGAAACTTCCTTCTATCCAAGTAAGGTATGGGCAAGCACAGAGATTTGTAACACAGCCCTGAATTCAGCACTAACCTGCAAACTAGACTATACTAGCTTAGAAAGGTGGGAAACAAGTATATATATAGTTTTTTTTTGTTTGTTTTTTTTTCAGAAAATAAAGCAGATACACTCAAAAAAAAGTTTAAAAACACAGAAAAGGATACTTATTGTTATATACCACAGATTAGAGTTGAAGTCAATGCCCCCAGTAATAAAGTAGGAAGAAACACAAATACAGTAAAAGCAGATGAATAAAGTGCAATTGATATATATATATATATATATATATATATATATATATATATATATACATATATATATATATATATATATATATATATATATATAAAACAATAGAAAATGAACAAACTGATTTAAACAAGTTACCCAATTAACCAGAAAAAAATCTCACAACTGAGCCCTGTTCCAGCAGTCTTCAATCAGACAAGTTCTAACTGTACACCCTGCTTATTAGAGTGCAGGGGAACCTTCTCCAAAAAAAGATGGCCTGGATCAGTTCTCAAGTTATACAAACAAAGCTAGATTCAGCAGGCCTGAATCTGGTCTATGCTACAGCAACAAGGCGCACCAATGTCAGAAAGAAACAGTTCAAATAAGCAGTCACAATAAGCCTTTGACCAGAAATTCTCAGCTCAGAAGGGCAGAATCCAGCCTCCCCTCCCATAAGAGTGCAGACCACAAACCTTCTTAATGTAGAATAACTGGCCTGAAGCCCAAGTGCTTAAGCCAGAACTAATACACTTTTAGAATAGCAGACACTTGGCATTCAATCAGCAATTCCCAGCTTAGAAGATGCAAGCTACCTGTCCTGCCACAACAGTGCAGACCACAAACCTTCCTAATGTATGAAGCCCAAGTGCTTAAACCAAAAAGACTTAGAATAACAGTTATAATTTAACTGGGCTATGACCAAGCAGTAATAAATGCAGCAGAATAAATAAAATTGAGTACTTTTAAGAAAAGCAAATAAAGTAGGAGGAAACACAAATACAGTAAAAGCAAATTAATAAAGTGCAAATTTTTTTTTTTTTTTAGTGCAAGAAGAGAGGAAGGAAGAACCTAAGTGGACTGGTCTTCTCAAATCCTCGCTCTGTATTAAGTAGAGTGAACACTAGACTCAGAATATGATCTAACTGTACTCGGTTAAGTGAACAAATGAGATGGACCCAGGAGGAGTGTTCTAATGCAGACTTACAGGAGGGGTGGGCAATTCCAGAGCCACCAACACTAATACCAACACAGGAACAGGGAGGATGGAGAACTGACTGCAGAGAAACACACAGCACACTGTACAGAAACATACAACTAGGAAACAGAAAGAATGAAAATACAGTACTTTTAAAACTGCAAGTTTGTACTTAACAGAAGACTAAAATTCACTACTGCAAGTCTCACTTAGCTTCAGCTTGTAATGCAGATGTTTGTAGCCAAGCAAGTCTCTGAGGAGATGAGCATAAAACAAATGAATGTTAAAAATATTACTTAACCAATAACTTCATAATGCCACTCTTTTCAAAGTCATCTAAGCAAAGAAAATGTTTTTTGGAAGTTATTTATCCCAAATTTATTTAGAACATTATAAAAATCTGGCAGCATTAAGCATTTTGTCAAACCACTAAAGACATCCCCTTGCAATTACAGCTGCAAAATTTAAGCAGGCTCTTCTTTTGATACTATAATGACTATTCATTGCGTCTCTCTTTTTTTACTTGAGTCCAACCATAATTCTTTGAAAATGCTACTGAAAGAGCTGTCAAAAAAGACCAGCGGACATTCCATCCAAATCAAATACACAAGACAAACAATTGTGCCAAAGATCCCCATACAACCACAATAAACTGTGCTGCATCCCTCTAAAAAAACAAAACCATAAAGTGCAAAAATTTCAGAACAAATGGAATGCACCCAAAATCTGTCACAAGAGTCTGCCAGACATAGCTTTAACTCTGCCGGTAACCAATACAAAGAAGGCAGCCTACAGGGGAAGGATGACTTCATTCCTGACCCAGTTGGACTTTCCCGGTCAACAAATGTCAAATACATAAATAAATTATACAGCTGGTACATGATCCATGGTTCTTGTAGCTTTATGAAACTGCTTTTAGTCTATTGCTGACATGGTGCCAGGGCAGACACCTGCAGGACAATTGGTTGGATAATACTTTTGTGATAATGTTATACTCACAATCTGCATAGTGCCATTCACCACATTTGAAATTTTCACCACCAAACACTGGATATGGGAGTCAACATACAGACATGTAAACTAGTTACATGATTTCTTGATGGCAGTGGTAGAAAAATGTAATACTATTCAGTACATTGTGCATTTTCAACATCTGTGCCAACAACTAGGGATACCATTATCAGCAGTCAGGCTAGAGGGCCCTGCCATGACATTAAATTTTCTCACCCTAGAAACTGCTATGGCATCCTGAGCCTTCAAGCCATCCAATGGTGAGATTAACTGTCTGAATGAGAAGATCAGGTTGATATTCGAAAAGGTGAAAGTCAGAGTTGAAGGCATTATCTCTATAGTGAGAGTCCCAGTTAGAGTGTCCACAAAGTCCTTGGCAAATCTGTTGAAAGAGAAATGCAATAATTACCTCAGAGTTAGAATTTTATGGCAAGTGAATGAAGACGTGACCATTTTGTGGTGATGTTTCTTATGACATCATAAAAAGGTTTCATTTTGACAGCAGGAGTGGGTGAGGAAGTTATTCAGTCCTTTTCACAAAATCTACTAGATTGATAGGTATTCATGGTTACTTAAATGAGAAATTGTTTGCTTGTCCTCAGCCACAGCATTGGAAAATGGGTAGACACTTTTTTAGTTGTGTATGTCTTGAATAGTAGAGTATTTACACCACACAGGATACAGGATCCCTTGAGGTGGTTAATTTTGATGAGTTTGAAGATTAAACTGTTTTTTCTGCCAGGTATTATCCAGGCAAAGTGAGCAATGCAGCTGACAATCTGTCCCACTCATAGTTAAGCCATTTGTGAGCTCTGACATCAGACTTCAATTGGCTTCAAACCTCAGTCTTAATAGAGACATCGATGATGAGAGAGCACATACATGTTAGCTGATAAGGGAATCATGGAATTTCAGCATATGACTGGTGGGAAAAGAGGCCTATATGGTGCTTGAAGCTTTGTAGGCTTATTACCAGATTAGCATAGCTATGTTTTGCTGGGAATGCAGTTTAAATATCTAGAGTACAGGTGGAAGGAAGGTGATGTCTTTAAGAAAATTAAGGGGCATTTGCCATTTCTTTGCTTTTTATGTGCATGGTCTGTGGATTATACTAGCATCAGTCAATCAACAGAATGTTCCTAGATTCATAGCTGTATACTAGGCTAATGGCAACTGGGATGTTTATAAGCCTAGCCAAGCATCACAATTGTATCTTGCAAGCTTATGTGCCTTAGATATTATTTTAAGGGGTATATGTAACCTAGGGTGAGATTTACAGGCTGCCTCTGTCACCTAGAGACATAGATGCTATAACCAGGGTTTATTTCTGATTTCACTTTCACCATTCTAGATTTTGCTTGAATTGAGTGAGGGAAGAGCTCTGCTTCACATGGATGGGAAGTCTGTTCCAGAGAAGGTAAATTCTTTGAGATTGATACCTGCCCCTCCAACTTGTTCTAATTCTGTCACAAGCAAAGTTTAAAATCCTTAGAGTGAGTAATTGCGCTATTCATTTTGCTGATATCCAAAATATCTATCAGAGTGGGATCCAGGAACATCTTGTATGTAAGTCATAGATCGCCTCTTAACACTCTGTAGGAAACAGTATAGAGATAGGATTTTTAGACAATCTGCATAGGGCGTGCTGTTTATGCCTTTTGTGAGGAACCTCTCTGGACATTCCAGTTGCTGCATGTGCCTAGCCAGGTACATATTGAAGGGGACATTGTACTCAATGATGGGCCTGATGAGGGCTACATGCAGAGAACTTATGACTGCCTTGGACCTTGATGCCGTGCCCTTATAAGCTGAGCAGCATGAAATGATTTTCTTAATACCTGTGCATGCTTGTCAAATGCCAGGTTACTAGCTACACATTTGCCCATATCCCCTGGCTCCTACTTCTACTCTCAGGAGTGTGCTATCTGTGAGGTAATTTTCTAGTGTGACTGACTTCCCAAATGGTATTATTATGCACTTTTTGACATTGCATTTTAATCCTTGGCTTTGCCACGACTCATTTGTCTGTTAGTCCTTCTTGTAGAATGTTAGGGTCTTGATAGTTGGGGGGTGTTTGATTGCATAGTAATTTCTCACTTTGCCTCCAAATTGCGTTGCAGAACGGAAAATAACCATGGACTTAGTTGTGTGGTAGTTGTTTGTTGTTTAATCAGCACTAGAGAGCTGCTTTTGCTGTGATTCTATATTAAAAATTACAGGATCATCCATATTGTGGCAGAAGGTGTTTACCTGATCTCTCTGAGTTGAGAAGCACTCCAGGGAGTTAAATGTGTGGTTGTTTATTGGCTAGAGGGCATAGAAGTCAAATTTCAAGGTTTTTTTCTCTGTTATTAAGTTTGTATAGATCTGCCCACTGAGCAGTAGTGGTTAGCAGTACCCTGTATAGTAGCAAACGCCTAGACAGTAACATTTCTCTATAAAGTTAGGATTAGGTCTGAAACCTGTTAAACTGTGGCATTTTATGGAATTAAGCTTAGAGCTGCTAGCTTGCACATGGAATAGCACTACTGTATCCTAGCACTATATAACATCTTGCCCTTAACCCCAGAAACTATCTGACTATTGAATACTGTAACCATATTGTAGCACTGTATAACATGTTGCCCTTAACCCCAGAAGGTACCCCAGGCGACCCTTGTTGAAACCCAGTCCTTAATCATAATATTCCACCTATTACAGCAACAGACAACATGAATATGCAATTTCCAAATGTTTCTGTGGCCAGCTTTGTAGATTTGGGCATCCTAATGCAATGTAGCAATTGTCTTATGTTTGCAGACAACCAGTTAATCATTAAAGAAAATAACATGGTATGCGAGAGATGTAAAAATACAACTTCTTTGGAGGCAAACATCTTGCATAGAAATTAGGTTGTCAGGAATACTCACACTACATCCCTTAAACACACCACTCACCACAAACACAGATTGTCTTTTGTTGAGGTGCTTAAAAAAAAACTTCCCAAATTGCAAAGACCTCCAAAGCCACCTAATGGCAGTACTGCTCCTCAGCAACGACTAAAGCACACACCAAAAGCAACACCAAACATCTCACATAAGCCTTCACTCAATAGTTCCCCAAGTGCAAAGCCCATAAGGCAAGCATACATTTTGCCTGATACTCTTGTCATTAGGGACTCTATTGTGCAATACACAGAAGACCCACTCAACAGATTAGACAAGGAGAAAATAACGATTAGTTGCCTATCTGGAACTAGGATCCACAATATCATGCACACACTGAAATCACTGCTTTCCATGTACCAATATGATTCTATCATAGTCCATGTGGGTGTAAATGACCTGAAACATATCTCAGTTGACTATATGAAAATAAACATAATGAATCTCTTGGAATTTGTGTTACAGATAGGTGTGAACCTTGCGTTGAGCAGTATTCTACCTTCACCAAGGATGATGACACAGTATGAACATAAAATTATTGACTTAAATAATAGGCTTAGTTTTTGGTGTCACTGTAGGAGATCCAATATCTGTCAGCAAGGGAGGGCATGGCTGCACCTGTCTCCTACGTAGGCTTTCAGACATTGGCTAACTCTTTATCCACCACCATTGAGCCTTTTATTAGGCAATGCCAAAAAGACAAAACTACCAATACAGTGAAAAAGTATCCAACCAACCTTAGGATGTTACTCCTCAATGCTAGAAGCCTAAACAAAAAAATCTATACCCTTTAAACCCACCTTGATCTGGAGAATATTGAAATTTGTGCTGTGACTAAGGCTTAGTTTAAAACCATAAAAGTACTCCAGCAGTGCAAGGCTACATAGTCTTCCACACATTTCGACCAACAACAGCTCAGAATGGGAACAAAGGTGGAGGTGTCTCAATCTATGTTAGCAACAAACATACCTCCAGTTTGGTTAAATAGGATTATACCATGGAACTCATCCACATGTAAGTCACCATAGATAAGGCCCCTAACAGTATCATGGCTAACTACAGGTCACCACCTATGTCCCTAGAGTCTCATGACTAGTATCTAAACATACTAGAAGTACTCAAAATCCAACCAAACACCCTATTCATGGGTGATTTTACCTATCCCTCTACAGAAATGTACACTGCCTCAGACATACAGGCACAATGATTCCTGAACTTTATTAACACAAATACTCTGGAACAGATAGTACATGCTCCAACCAGGGGATCAAAAATACTGGATCTGTTACTCTCCAATACGAGAGAACATTGCTCCCCGCAATACAGCCAATGAAGTGAAAGTTTGTCAACATTCAAGGGCATCCCTAACCCCAAGATCACAGCTACTATGCAGAATTATTCACAGACTCCCTGTACAAACATGTGAATGGCTGCACAGTGGCTGCCATACCTACAAGAATTAAACCAAAATGAAAAAAAAAGCTGACTAAAAAAAACCCACTGGTAGAATTGACATCCAAACAAGTTATTTAATAAAAGTAGAAAACTCATGGCCAAAACCAGGAAGAGCACCTCCCTTAAAGACAAGTGGTCTCTTATACAACTAAACAAGAAACTAAGATGTCTAATTAAGTACTACAAGGCCAACTACAAGGTCAGGATAGCCTCACAGACTAAGGACAATGGTGACCTGCTTCAGCTTTTCCAGAACCTTAAAGGTAATACACAATAGTATGCTGAACTGGTGGTGAATGGTACTACCTTTGACTATCAAGGTGACATGGCAAATCTACTGTCTAAAAAATTCAGTTCAAACTCCCCCCCCCCCCCCAAGCTCCACTAGGTGAAATCCTTTCCATCATACTACACCCAATTATTTACAGGGACCAGGTTCTGGCAGCATGCACTGAAGCCAAGAACACCACCTCCATAGGTCCCCAAAACTTCCCCTGTTGCCTCCCAAATGGTCTAAAACATGACCTGTCAGGATCAGTTGAGGCACTCTTCAACTATAGCCTTGAAACAGGCTAAGTTCCAAATGAATGGAACATGGCAACAGTCATTCCCATCCACAAGGAGGAACCATCAACCAACTCAGGGAACTACAGCCCCATCACTCTAACAAGCCTAATATGCAAGACCATAGAAGAAATTATCATTGAAATGATAAGCAAGGACATCGGCAATCTACAGACACTGGTCCCATCCCAATTTGGTTTTGTTTAGGGAAAGACATGCCTACTTAACCTGGTATACTTCTTTGAGTGGGTCATCGAGTTAATGGACAAGAATAGAAAGCTGCACTGCATATCTTGACCTAGCCAAGGCATTTGATGCAATACCCTGCTCAGTCATTGTTGACAAGCTCTCTGAGCTAGGCATAAATCCCTGTGTTACTTGTTGGCTTGCCGGCTGGCTCACTGACAGGACCCAACAAGTCAAGACTGGTGAGTCCACCTCCACTAAAACACTGATCACCAGTGTCATACCCCAGAACTATGTGCTAGGCCCACTCCTGTTTATTTATTTATTTATTCTAACACCCAAGGTCTCCGGCTCACCAAGTTCACAGATGACTGTGAATTTCCAAACTATTATAGATTCCCCCAAGACAGCAACATCTTGCAAGAGGCTTTAAAACAGACAACTGACTGTGGCCAAAACCATGGCCTAAAACTCAATACCAAAAATGTATTATAATGCCCTTTGGGAAACTATCAAGTCAAGTTAATTCGTCCATTGATAAAGCACCCCTAAGAGTTTACCCAGTAGAAAGGGATCTGTGAACATATATAGACAGCAATTTGGCCTTTGACCAACATACAGCTATGATTGTGAAAAATCATTCTATATTGCCCAACCTATAGGTAAGTGTATAGCATCCACATCCAAGGAAGTTATAGTAGCACTCTACTCACCCCTATCAGAACTATCCTTGAATACAATGTCACCTTGGCATGTATCTAATCAGACACTTGCAACAGTTGGAATGTCCAAAAAAGGCAAGAGAGTTTAGGACAGGAATACCCTGTCCTACACTGATCACCTAAAGGCTTTGTCTCTGTATTCAGTCTCCTACAGGCTGCTAAGGGGGATCTTTCCCTGGCTTACAGGACTTCTTCAGACCCAGCCATTATGGATTTGTTGCACATGGGCCAAACAAATAGCACCAAAAACACTAAATCCAAGGATCTGAGCCTTGCTTGTGACATAAACAGAACATGCCAAAGAGACAGATGTGTACCACGGAATCCCTGCACTATGGAATAGGCTCCCAATCCAAGTAAAACAGAGTTCATCCCTGACCCTATTCAAACAAAACCTTGACAACTGGATAGGAAATCGTAAATGTACTCCCAGTTGGCCCTCATGTCCCTGATGGACAGAGGCAGACAATAAGAAAAGCACTATCCTAATGAACAGTCTTCCCAATAAAGCCTTACTTACCTCCCTATTAACATGCCCCACCCCATATTAGACATCCATGATACTCAGGGCCCAAATGGTTTGTTGTAGGTGACTAGGTTTGTAAGGGCCCTAGTCGCCATTAGTCATGTAACAACCTATGAACCTATGACTGCTTCTAGTTTGCAATCATCTGCAGACTTGGTCAGCCCAATGCCTTTGACATTGGCCTTGACTTCTGAGAAGTAGATGCCAAAAAGAAGCGGACACAACACAAAGCCATGAGGGACCCTGCTAGTGACTGGCCTCTTTGTGGAGGTGGTCCCACAATCTGAACTTCCTGGGTTTTATCTTAGGGCCAGTTGTCTATTCAGTGTATAACAGAGGTGTTTATGATTATATTCATAAGTTTGTTTACAATGCCTGAGTTGGGTATTATATCAAATGCCTTAGCTAGATCAAAGTATGCAATATATACCATTTTGCCTTCATCCATTGACTTGATGACCTTGTCAATGAAGTCCATCAGGTTGAATAGGCATGATATGCACTTGATGAAACCAAACTAGGTTGGATCCATGTCTGAAGGTTTTTTTTAATGTTCTTATGTATCATTTTCATGATAATTTTTTTCCATGGCTTTTAATTTGAGACTAGTAAGACTTATGGATCTTTAGTTCCCAGGGTCTGTCAATATCCTGACCTTATGCAGACAGATGAACATTGCAGTTCTTCATTTGTATGGGACAAAGCCTATCTTGAGGGTATGGTTAAACAGTGATTCCAGTGAACCTGATAGGTCATATTATCAGGGCCCTATAATGCATTGTTTTTGGCCTTAGAAAGCTAATTTAGGACATGCTTCCTTCTGATAGTGGGGGGGGGGGGTGTTGTTTGATGATATTTCCTTGGGGGTAGCCACGGGAGGGTCTGTGTAAAACTGGAGATTAATTTCATGTCCAGCAGATTTGCTATATCTTCTGACTCCATGCAGTTGGCTCCATTTACAATCAAATGTACACACCACTGTGCACTGCTTTTGAGGTTTTGGACATAGCTAAAGAAGCCGAGTGGCTCTCCTTTGCCTGACTGGTTTTCTTTACCTCAAATTTCGCTTAAGTATATCTGATTTTCCCATTTAGTTGTTTGGTTCTTTGGTCATAGAGGGTGACCAATAGCTTCAAAGGACATGATATAGGACCTCACCACTGGAAATACGGGCATGGAGAAGCTAAAGCACAACATCCTTTTTAACTAGTCTTAAGGTGAGTTTACTGTTGATAAAGACTGAAACATCTGCACATTTCATCCCTGTCTGTCCAGTAGCTGGCATAAATGTGTAGAAAGCATTGTAGCCCTGCACTGCTTGGTTGTTCTCCATAGCTTTAATCTATGTCTCAGCAACTACATAAATGTCCACATTCTCCGGGGTGAGGAGAGCCTGGAGGAAGTGGAATTTCTTGTTTAGGCTCCTGACATTGAACAGTAATACTTTTAGATTTCCTTGGGTTAGTTTTGCTACATCAGAAGGTTTGTCAGTTTGCCATTGCCTAAAGAAAGGAGAATGTTTTAGCAAATAATGTAAAGCATAGAGAGGATACTTGCAGACCATTATTCACAAAGCAACATGGTTCATGGTCTGTTAAATGGAATGGTCAGAATTCAGGACCAACAGACTAACCAGAGGCCAACATTAGGAAGATATTTTCACCTTCACGTCTGACTATTCCAATGCTATCAGTTAGGATTCTGGGTCATCTATAATGTTGGCCATGTTGGTCATTTTTCTTTACTACTGTGTTTCTAGGATAAGCAAGATTAGCTGTAGGTCAGTACATGGGGCAGTTACGCTGCTGAGCTGGGGACATGTGGTCATTTGAAATGAGCAGGTAGTAGTATCATTAGAGGCATCAAAGCAGACCAGTTAAGGAAAGTCAGAAACTCATAGTCAAGAAATGGGACACATGATTAATTTGTCTGGTGAGGCAGACTTCTATGCTGTGAATGTTGAGACGACATAAGAGCTACAGAAATCTGATGTTCTACCAGCTACAGAATGAGTGATGCAGATGCAACAAATTGAAGCATCAGTGAAGACAGCATTACAGCTCTCAGTCATCAATCTGATATGCTTTTTGTCTCATTCTTTTAAAACTGCATATGCTTTGGAATTGGCTGAAGAGGGATATCTGTAGAACTCATTAAGCAAATCTGTAGATATACATCCAGAACATTTCTGTGTTATATCAGATAATAATAATATATCTTGAGTAAACTGTATGTGTATATAAAAATTGCATATGCAAAGCAAATGTAAGAAGTTGATAAGGGTTTGGGGTCTTATGTAACATACAAAAAGGAAAGGTGATGGATGGAATCATAAGGTGATAGTGATGGGTAAAAGGGGAAACGTAATTGACACCATTGTTATAGTTAAGAGTTCTTCACTATTTTGTTTTCTTTTACAGGTTGCCAGATGATATGGTTTGTCAGCCTTTCTTTCATGTACTAGGTGGAAAAATAAGTCTGGACACACGGAAGACCTTTTGAACATGATGTAACAAAGACAAAACTAGATTAAAGATGAACTTTTAGAACATGTTGGGCATAGTTTCTGGCCATAATCAGCTACATGTTCAAAGAAATTTAAAGATCAGAAGTCTTGCTCTTGCATGTTAGAGGAAATAAATTGGGTGCTGTATCAAAAAGGGATTTGTCTTTCTTCATATTTTTTATCTGAAAATTATCCCTTGTTATTTCATATTCTAGTTACATATCACTCCTACATTAGTTTTTGAACAGGGCAATGAACTACAAAAGTATAGAAAAAGCTAGTAGATATTTCAGCAGGAGAACAAATAAGGTAGCAGAGTCAAATAACCATCATAGTCTTGCATCTCCATAACCTGAAGGACAAGGACCCATCCTGCTACAGGTTTTATGGGGTATACTTCATAGAAACAGGATGGGCTGTTTTTAAATTACTCATAAGGTTTCTACTTTATAACCTTATGGGTGAATGCAGTTAGTGAAAAAAGTGCAGTTGTTGTTAGGTACCAGAAGCTGAGGCTAAGTAAGAATGAAAAGGGGAGGTGTAGATAGGAGAATCCTGAGGTAAGTAATAATTTGAAAAGAAAAAAAGAGAGGAGATCAGTTTCTAGTCTAGAAGAAAGGCAGACCCTGGGATTCAATAAACCCATGTAAGCTCTGCGCAAAGCCTACACAAAGTTTACATGTTTGTATGGCGGTGCACAGTGAGCTGTAGTGTGCAATGCATGTTAATTATGTGTGGCCCATCTAAACCAGGTTTCATGGCTGGCAACAATGTTGCTGACCAAGAAACTGTGTAAGCGAACATGAATATTAATTTTGTGTAAAGCAGAAAAGCTACAGTCCACAGATTTGCGTGGAATGCCACAATGATGACCAAGACATCACAGATAGCTGTCAATGTGATAGTGCAACACATCTGCACAAAGGCCAACATATTGAGGGGACAAATAACCAGAAATAGGGACATATTTGACATAGATGTGACAATAGAGATGTGTTGGAATTAAACTTTCTCAATCCTCTTAGAGCAAGAAATCTGGACAAAGCCATAAATAATGGGGGACAAAGGCCCAAAACTAGGGACAGATTTTTAATATTCGTCTTCCAAACTTAAAATGTTGAAGGAATAATAGGTTGTACAGTCCCATGAACTATCTGAAGAGCATGATGTTAGAAATTCAAATGTCTGTCATTAGTTTCTGACTTCAATCTGCAATGACATGCCCATGATTTCCCAGAAAACATATATGATATGAGGAAAAGATAAGAAATATGAGGTAAAAAGTGGATATTCTGCACAAATCAGAGCAGTTGAGAGGTATGACCTCAAATACATGTAATATCGATTCACATCAGTCCTGAGATCATCCCACTGATATGGCAGAAAGCCACAAATTTGATAGGAAAACATCTGGACATCCTGGGAATATCTGGACATTCGACAGATATGAATTTAAAGTATATGGCCAAAACACAGTACAAAACATTGTACCTACAGTGCAGATTATTGTGATATCCTATGCCTGACATTGTTTACTGAAGCTGTGTAAATGATCTGTAATGGGACAAGGACTGCTATGTAAAATGAACACTCAGGGAATGTGTGTGTATTGAAAAGGGACACACACATGAATTGTAGGAATGAACACAGGGAAAGAGGACAGGTGAAACTACCTAATGTACAGCAGAGAAGGACAGGTCAATGTAAGATGGTTGTAGCAGCAACACCCATCACATATCTATATGGTACAGTAGGGACTGTAGAGTGAAAATGCATTTTATGTGACTGTCACACAAGGTGACATAATGGAAAGGATGTCTGTGTGAGATAAGCATCCTTACATGACTAATGCAGAGGAGATTTATCATGTATTTGATATATAATTGGGTAGGGTGCATATTACAAAACTGTGAAAACTTATATGCCTGAATATGAGTGCACTCTTAGCAGAGGTTTCCAGCAAGGTGACTCCAAGTAAAGGCTCTTGGAAAACATTATAAGAATGAGTCACAATCATGGACAATATCAGAATAGTACCACCAGCAATTCCATGCTTCTGACATAACCCATGTGATTTACAGTGATAATAGATGAGTCTACACACACACACACACACACACACACACACACACACACACACACACACAAAACTATTATGATACGTCCACACTATATGAGGGTAACTATGCACACTGTCCTGGCATTGTAACATCTGCTGCAGGTGTTAGGAGAGACAGTCCTGTACCTGTATGTGACAGTATGGGCAATAGAGGCTAGTTGCCTTGTGTGCATGACACACACACACACACATAGGACAACCCACACTGTCATTAATAATATACATGCCATTCATGTTGTCAAACACCTATCTATGTAGTGTGTGCTTAACTAGTAGAGACACCACACATCCATCTCATGTGACAACTTGATTGGTGTTCTGCCCCATCAGACAGTCATGTATAGACCACATGAAGAATACCTAGGTATGGCCAATAAGCTGTGTGACAGCTTACCGTGACTAAGTCAGTATACTTCTATTACATATCACTGGAAGATGTGTCAGGAGATACATGAAGAAGGGTGCATTGTACCCAGTTATTGATGTGATGAAGGCTGGAAACCATGAAGGCATTATGGCATCTGATGTGGATGTCCTTCACATACTCGGTACTTGTGTTACATTCAAGAAAGTAGTCAGCACCATGACAAAATGCTGGTGGATGTAACACTTTCCATCTACCCCAGCACACACATCACATACCTATTGGTCTGATTATAGGGTATGATATCTACATTATACTTGGATGATGTGTTTGTTTCCTGAATTAACAAATTCCCCCCATGTGTCTTGTCAATGCAGGTTTTGTCATGCCTGTGGCAGCAATATTTGCTATGTGTTGCTACTTTCTGTGTTATAGTAATGCAACAGTTGGAGTCAATGATTACCCACATTCTGTAGCCCTTCAGGCAGCTTCATGGCTACTCTATATGTAGGTCATCTGTGATGTCCATCACTTAACTAATCTGCAAGAAATGGCCTAGCAGACAGTCCTGATGTACTGACCTGATCACTGGACCTGAGATATAGGTCATGTCACACATTTCAACATAGTCAGATGCCATGTATGTCATACACTGATCTACCCATTTGGTGATATAGCTGTGTATGGCCACATATTATAATGCTGAGTGAATACCTCAGTGTGGCTTTGTGTCAAATGATTTGATCAGGTCAAGTTCCACAAGATGATACTGTTGTCATCATGCATGCCCTCAATGACCTCTTTGAGGACATCTATCAGTTGTAACAGACATGATGCAGCATTAACAACTCACACAGGTCTGTTGCACATAGCCAGAATATGACTACTGTCCATGTAGAAGAGGTCCATGATCACATGTTGACCTATCTCACAGTCCAAGAGAGTCAGGATGTCTCTATACATGCATGCTTCTACCCAGATGGATGCATGTTAATATATGCCC
Organism: Protopterus annectens; assembly: GCF_019279795.1. NCBI lineage: Eukaryota > Metazoa > Chordata > Ceratodontiformes > Protopteridae > Protopterus > Protopterus annectens. Next base: position 191,441,072 of record NC_056732.1, read on the forward strand.
TTTTGTGGGAGTATAGCCCATGTGGAGGGTGTGTTGAAGTGTGCATTCAACTGTATCAGGAAGGTGTATGCGATGAGTCATGCCATTGGTGATCTGTGATATTATCACAGACCATTGCATCTATGTGATAGGCCTGGATGAAGGTAAGACAGTGCACACTGCCTATTGTGATCTGGCCTAGGGAATTGGCACAATCCCCCATGTAGGTATCATTGAGAAACCCTCCCAGCTGGGCATTAACCCTTACATCAGAAGACACATAATCAACTCGCTGACTGACAGAGCACATACTGTGAATCACCAACTTTCACAGTATGTGCTCTGACACATAACCAACTGGCTGACTGACACAGCACATACAGTGAAAGTTGGTGACTCAACCTGTACCACCAGAGCTGTCACCATTGGCAAACACCAGGGATCTGTGCTTGGCCCTTCACTGTTTGAGTCTATTTCTTAATAGTTCAGGCTAAATGATATGGCCTTTGCCTTACAAAGTTTGCTGATTCTTGCATATTGGGTGCAATCATTGAGTCCACTAATGATGATATAGTACAGAAGGATCCAACATGGACAAATGAAAAGGGACAACAGCACATGATCTTCAATTGGCTGACTGACAGGACACATACTGTGAAAGTTAGTGACAACCTGTGCCAGTAGAGTTGTCACCACTGGCAAACCACAGGGATCTGTGCTTGGCCCTTCACTATTTGGAGTATATTTCTCAACAGTTCAGGCTAAATTATATGGCCTTTGCCTTAACAAGTTTGCTGATTCTTGAATATTGGGTGCAATCATTGAGTCCACTGATGATGATATAGTACAGGAGGAACTAACACAGACAAATGAATAGGGACAAAGGCACATGATCTACAAATAAATGCAGAAATGTGTCTTTTTTGTATTGTCTTTCCATAATACAGCATTCTGTATTAATTACAGCATGGACAACAATCCTGCTTTGCTGACACTCAGTGATGCCAGTAATGGGAACACAAGTAGATAGCAGACTGAACTTTGACAACCAAGTATCCACACTGGTATTGAAAGCCTATGTTGTGCACATCATACATCATCCCATTGCCTGTTTTAGTAATCATTCTTAAGGTCATGCTAGTAACTGCTGCGGAACACAACTTAGCTGGTTTGTGTGATGCCCAATAGCATTAACTGAATTTATCCAGTTTCTATTTTTGGTTGTCTGGATGCTGTCTGCTTCCTGGGGGATCCAATTGTCCAATTTGCACACTGCTGCACTTTGTGCAAATAAGATAAGCACAGCCAAATCCAGCATCCATCTACTATGTTCCATTATTGTGGTAAGCAGCACATCACACAAACACTGGCCAAAAAAAGTAGAGAAAGACAGAAAAGGGGTAAGTAGGGAGCAAGTAGTTGAAATGAGGAAAATCAATGTATGACTTACACACAAGAAAATGATGGCTCACATCAGGTATGTCTACATAGATCTGGATTTGAACTTTCACTCCAATGCACCTTTAGAACACAGGATGGGTGCCTCATCTCTCTTTGCCACACAAACAGCTTTGTAGCAAAGAACTGAACTCAGTCTGCACACAAACAACTGCAACAGCATCTACAGTAATATCAAATCATACAAGTGTTATTTGTACATTTATTATTTTTGGATGTAGTGCACCTAGTGATCACACAACCCGTCATGATTACTGCTTCTAAATATGCAACTCTTTCTTACTTTTCTTTGTTTGTTGGCCATTCTTCATTTATATGACCAGTAATCTGAGACATGCAGTGTATAAGCCATTATATATCATTGACCTTAAAATGTGTGAGTATATTAAGTAGAAATAATATCATATGCATTTGGGAGCAAATGAAGGCCAGGATGGATATTAAGGAACACAACCCGTGAATTTTGTGCTGCTTACATACATTTCCAACCTTACATCTAACACTTTTGTAGATGCAACCTGACACACCCAGTGGAAGTAAGGCAGCCTGCAGTGTTGTTGTGTTTTCTTTCTCCCAACCACTAACCATTAACAGTTACAATCCATTAAAACCAAACATTAAGGGAGTGCCTGCACTATGTTTACATCTCTTACATGGATCCAAGTATTTGTGATTCAGCAATTCTAATGATTTCACACCTTATTTGCATCTACATTGTGCTAACACCCCTGAATCTATGCCATATAAAAAGGCAACCATGTAGCTAAGCAAACTGATGGTGATGAGACTTGTTTAGGTAGGGAAGACTGTGCATAAGCTGTTTCTTCAGGATATATCTGTACAGAGGAGTACTGAACTTCAGAAGCTATGCTTCCATTCTGTCAGCTGCATACTGCATATGCTAGAATGTATTTAAAAAAGTCTGAAGAAAAGGCTTTTACACTTCTATCTGTATGTATTAGTAGTGTACTAATGGCATGGGTATGTTTGTCAAGCCATTTCAGAAGTATACATGATTGCCAATATATAAAAATGGAATGTTGTGTGATAAATATGTACACATGTTTCAGGGGCAGTTCCTTTGATGACACTTTTAGCATTTCAAAGGTGGTTTGTTAGCAACATCTATTTTCCTGTTTTTTTTTGGGGGGGGGTGCAAATGTGAGTTGCTGTTATAGCACAAACAAGGGTACACTGTTCTATTCTGGGGGGCAAATGTGAGTTACTATTATGGTACAGGCAAGGATATGTTGCTCTGGTTACTCTCCTTGTTTTGCACCCTGCCTGTTGTTTGCATTTTACACCTGTAGACTGTTGTGTGTTTCTCCAGGGGATAATACTGAGTGGCTACCTTTTGTGTTTTATCTGGAAACAATTATTTAGTAGTTATGTGATACTTATGTGTATTATCCTTCTGTTGCCTTTTAGGACACTTAGGTATGCCACCCAGGAGTGTCAATTGTGGTAGACCTTCTTCACTGATGCTGACAACCAGGTTATAGTGGATGCCTATAGGCAACATGGTGCTTTTCTTCTGGAAAGGGGACAGGGAGATATGGCATGTGTGATGCAAAACTGGCAAAAGATAGTGCGTAATCTGTATGTTGCAGGTGGCCACAGTAGGACATATGAGCAGGTGCAGCACAGGGCCACTGACATTGTCATATCTGCATGCAGGACAGTAGCTGCAGTGGGCTGTGTCCAGATGGTTACCAGGGAAGGGCCTGCTAGAGGATAACCACTAACACCCATTGAAGAGTTCCTGACCAATATCAGTCATCCAGACAGCTGCCAGGAGAGTGCAGTACAGCATGTGCTGGATGTCAGATCAACAGTTTAACAGATAGCAAAAACATTCTAGAATGAGCATCCAGGTAGGCTTTGGTATCTCAGCAGTTGAATATTATTGTATAGTAAAACAACTGAATTCAATAAGTTATTCTGTGTCACATGCCTTTTTTTGGTAGGGGAGTGAAGATTGCTGCACTTATTAGCTTAGGTTGGAGTTGTCAGCCACGATCTTGTTGAACGTATAGCTAATGGACATATAAGGGGGTAAAATTATTACCCCCTGTGTTACTGTTAATTATGATGATGTTGCCCTTATCTCTTGCTTAACTTTTCCAGGACCATTTGGATTGCAGAGTAGTATCTCATCTGCAGATTGTAAGCCAAGCATTTTTATGTCAGTATTTCTGAGCAATTTAAAGAAATATTTTAGTGTGTGCTGTTGATGTCAGGCCTGCTGTGTGTATTGCTGTACTGACTGAATAGTGGCATTACTGTTACTTTGTTAGCATATATTGAATTATAGTAGTCTAGGCATTATTTTTTCCTGTGTTTGTTGCTTTTTATCACAGGTGATCATGATAGTGGGAGTGTGAGCCCTCTGCAATCTGATGCCAATGTATCAGTAGACTCTGATGATAATGGTGGCCAAACTGAGGCACAGTCAGTGAGGGCGGGCTGTTCAGTAGTTGAATCTGACACTGAGGTTGACATATAGCTATCCCGTGCAATTCCATCAGATGCAGGAAGTAGGTCTATGCCTACCCATTCCAGTGAGCCCTCAGATATTGGACAGGTGGAGGGCAAGGCCATTGATCAGGGAAGTGTGGCTACTGTGGCTTCAGTGCCTGTTGACTCTAGCTGCAGCCAAAGTGTGGGTGAGGTGCCATGCATGAGAGGTGATATGGGGCTCGGAGGGGGACTGCTGTCTCTCCTTCACCTGGTACAGGTGTTTCTTCCAGGGCCACTTAGCATATGTTTAGGGCCATTATGGAGGCACAAGCACATTTCCATAGGTGCTACAGACAAACGCTCAAGGTTGTATATGTGGCAGAGTCTGACATGAGTGACTGCCTCCACCGTGCTGCTGAATTAATGGATTAAATGAATGACACATTGGAGTGAGGGGTGTCTGTGATGAACCAAGGGGTGCCTGTCATGGAACGAGCATTGTCTGTGATGTAGCATCTGCTGGGAGGGGAATGGTATCCTTGTGAACATAGGTCAGCCAATGTGGCCATGACCGACCACACTCCCTTAGTGGTAGTACATCCAGAGCTTCATCAGTGAGTGCACTGTCAACACACAGATATGGCAGGCCATGGAGTCATGGTTCTGGTTGTCCCTGTGAAGGGAGCTCATCCAGCAGACATCAGTCATGTTCAGATAGCAGCACTGCATCTGTCCATGGGTGTGGGTATGCCAGTGTAATTCCTGGCAGAGCTAGTTCTCGTAGTCGGGGATGACAATAATTAACTGCCACCTGTACCATGCACAGCTCACACCTATCCTAATATCAAGACAGAGAGCCAGTACAGATGTTGGCTATGTTCATGCAGACACTTACACACCAATTTCACCTGGAGGACCCCTACAGATACACACATGCAACTGTTACTCATTTTGTTTCACTGGCCATTTGTTGGTTTATCCAAAGGTCTGCCTGCTTCTATTTCTTACTTACACATGTTCACCAACTTTTTGTGTCAGCCTAGGCTTCCTGCACCCCTACACAACACCTTGTGCAAGTGATGATAATGATGCCATTCCCCTGTTTTCTATCTTTTGGATTCAGGGATACATAAACTTTGTGCCTGATGCCCAGGGTGCATAGCTAACTTAGTGCTTAGTATATCTGCATTTGTGGTGTTCAACTGGTAATTGTAGCTTTGACTTTTATTGGCCTTGGAAAGTTAGACAGTTGATAGCGTCAAAATTTTACAACTTTATAGTGAATGATTTTGTGAAGGGTGTGAAGTATCATTACTTTTAACTTCTCTCTTTAATGATTTTCCAATACAAACATATGGTACTAAAATGGGGATATGCAGTGATCGTCAGTGCTTTTGAGAGGTATAGCATTGTGTAAATCTTTGATGCCTGAGGCCTAAAACTTAGTAATGCACAGATATGTCAGATAAGTCTCTGCTGTCACGTGCTAAGGTAATTTCTGTACAATTTCCCACCTTTTGCATGCTTACCTGACAAAGTAACAAATTACAAGGATATGACACACATTTATAGTATTAAACAGCACTCTCCAGGTTCAGGACTTACCTTGTAAATGCAGTGGTTGCCACAGTTTTAGTTCAGGGTTGACTCTTTCGGATGCAAGCAGTACACAGCCAATGCATGGAGAGGTGAAGGTAGTGTGAGTTGCCTGACATAAATGTTACTATATGAATGTGAGTAGGAGAAGGTTTTAGGTCTCTTGCTGGTAAGTGAGTGTGCTATGTGCTGTCTCTTAGCCAATGCAAGGGCATACTGAGCACATCTATGTCTGCCTACACCCACAGCAGCCGGTGGTTCCCCCTCTGACTCCTCACCTGCTTGTGGCTGTGGTGACCTTGCCATTGGTGGTGGGATGTACCCTCCCTCCCTTTGCTGATCCTGCTGCAACTGTTTCCTCAGGATTGTTGTGTAGCATGGCACATACTGTCAATATTTCTGTACTTGACCATGGATTGCACTGCAGGGCTCTCCCATATGTATCTAGGTACCCAAACAGTGATTTCAGCAACCCAAACACATGGATGGTCTATGATATTTCTGATTTGAGCATGTGCCTCATTATGGTGTTCCTTCTTGGGTGTCATCAGCCAAAGCTGAAGTGCATAGCCTGCAATCCCTAGTAAATGACACTGTGGGATATTTCCGCTAGCAAACATCTGGTACAGTTGGGAGATGTGCCAGATAATGTGAGTCATGGTAACTGCCAGGGTTGCCAGCTCACAAATTCAAGATGATTCCTTTTTTCATTACACACAACATGGTTATTGACAGAGTGATAGCCTTTTCTGTTTATGTAGAGCCACGTAGAGCCTACCCTGATCCCTGGGTGGTGCCTTCATTTCTAAATGTGTACAATCTATGGCATCCAGTACTTCAGGGTAGTGTGCTGCACAGTATAACTCCTGCATATTTGTGGCCTTGTCCTCAGAATTATGGGGAAAATATATATGGTCATTAGCATGTTGGATAATAGCATTCAAGAATTGGTGGAGGATCCGGGATGCTGATGCCTGTGACACCCCCAGCATGTCCCCTGTTGGTCTCTGAAAGGTATGTGTAGCTAGGATTCTAAGGGTTACACATACCTTTGTCTCCCCTGGGATGGATTCCATTCGATTGGCTCTGGCTCTGAGCTGAGGATGGCAGAGGTCCCAGAGTTCCTGTAGTGTGTCCCTATCAACCTTGTAGCACTCTACAATTTCCACATCATGTAGGTTGTGAAAAGTTAAATGGGGCCTGAAAACTCTTTTTCTTCTCAGCCTAGGCCTATTAGCAGCAGCATTGGCTTCAGCCTGTAGCACATAACAAATGAATTAAACCAGAAGCAGCCCCTAACATTCTATCATTGTAGACTCCTTTCCATGGCTCTATTCCAAAAGTTTTGTAATGCACAGGAAAAAACAGCACAATCTCTACACAGATGCTTTATAGCTTGTTGAATAACTCCACCATGTTGGGTTGGTTGTTTAACATGCAATTCAGGTGCAATGCTGTAATTAGCATGCCACTGCATTTACCTTGTTTGCGCAGGGGTGCTCACCTCTACACGCCACTTACTGAATCTAAATTCCATTGCTACCATGTAGGGCTTATTGAATCTCCCCAGAGAAAATGGTTTAGTAAACAAAGATTTTTGCTACGGTGCAGGCTGTCAAAGATGCAAAAGTAATTGGATATATTTACTGATTCATGAGAAGGACGATCTGTGGATCATCTCAATTATTAGATAATGAGAGGCTTCCTACTGGATGGCCAGGTTGGGAGAAAAGCATGGCAAGGTTTGCTATTGTCATAGTTATAGCAATGCTAGTAAAGTAATCTTACTGGATATTACCTGGAAATAATATCTGATGTTTTGAAATATTTAAGATACATGTGATGTTATGGTCACTCCAATATCCAATTCATTGTTTACTGGATGTGCATAAAAAAGTAAATGTAGTGCGATCCTATCTCGCCTACATTCGTAACTGATGGGCTCGGAGCTGAGAAACGGCTCAGACTCGGCCGATACACTAGCACGAAGTCTCTGATTGGTGTGGCTAACCCCTCTATCCCAGGATGCATGACACCCAAGCCCACAGATCTCATTTGCCGCGTCTAGAGATACGACGTGGTCTTGAGTTGGCTGTGGGTAAGTATCCTATTTTTAGTCAAATTTTTGGCTTTTGTTGGGCTTTTTCTTAAGAGTTAACCAAAAACAGCTATTTTCTGTGATAAATTCCAGGTGTTTGGTGGGCTAGGCCCGTTTAACTTAGAGGGCCTTAGCCCTACCTTTAGAGTGTTTAAGTTAGAGCTCCACCCCCATTCCTTTCCTCCTTCTGTGTGTGTTTCGTGAGAATGTCTGGGAAAGAGCATAAGCCTTCTGGCTTCAAGAAATGTACCAAATGCGGATAGAAAATGTCTATCACAGATGGCCATGACATCTGTGTTTACTGTTTAGGGGCCAAGCACTTGCAAGAGTCTTGCAGTGTTTGCCATGCCTTCTCCTCAAGAGTCCTCCAGGAGAGGAAAAATAAACTGATTTTAAAAGGATTAATCAGACCTTCCTTTGAAGAGGCTCTTCAATCTTCAGAGCCTCGTGGTAAGAAGAAGAGGTCGTTGGTTCCGACCAGCCATCGGATTCGCCGGCCAAAAGAGGAAAATCTATCTCTTCATCTTCTGCACCATTGCCCTCAGAGCCGACAGATGAGAGACCAAGTTCTGCTTCCCGTTCCTCAGTTCCACGGGCTTCGGAGCCGATGGAAAGGGGTTCGAAATTGGGATCTCCCCACTTGGCTCCTATGGCTTCAGAGCTGATAGACAGAGGGTCGGCTCCAGGACTGGTTTCTTCGGCTCCTACTTCATTGGCTCCGAAGGACATTTTGGTGTTTCTTGAGTCTGCCTCGGCTCAGATGTTGTTGGAGCTGATTCGGAGCCGAACTCCTACGGTGATTTTGGAGCCTATGGAGACAGTTTGTCAAGCCCTTTCTGTTTCCTCCAAATCCTCTAGGCTCTCTGATTCGGATCTGGACAGGGTTGTCCAGAGGATCCTAAAGTCACCGGTCTTCTCCAAATTACTGTTGGCTCCAGCCCAGTCTGCTCCAGAGCCAGCCTTGCCTGTATCATTGCTTCCTCCTTCGACAACCTTAGGGTCATTGGAACCGGAGTTTACAGGAGCTGAGGAAGTTGTTGGGTTGGTTTCAAGACCCACTGCTAGTCTGGCGGCACCAACTTCTGCTCTGACCTTCTCGATACTTTCGACAGGTCCTGGTACTTGTGGCTCTTCGGTTGGGCCTGACAGGGAGTCATCGGGGCCTCTGGTTTCAGCTCTGAGTCTCCCTCTTGGTGCTTCGGTGAAGGGAGCCCCGACTCTAGTCAGGGCCTCGGAGGTGGGTCTTTCGGAAGACTCTAGTGGACCCGCCCTCAAGGCTATGAGTAGTGCGCTGACAAACCCCTAGTTACTTCCCCAGAATCTGTAGCTCCTTCCCTGGATACGGTTACTGGAGCCACTGTTGCACCCCTGTCCTCAGACAGCGGGGCTCCCAGGCCTGAGGATACCTCCTTCTGTGGTCCCCTAGTTTCCGAAGGGCCTTCAGAGTCCTTGCCTGAAGAGACCCCTAGGAAAAAGATATGTAAGAGGAAGCACGTGGACTACCCAGACGAGTCCGTCACCTCAGACACCGATCTGGATGATGCGGAAGGATCCCCTAAGACGTCCTCTGATGATGTCTCATTCTCGGACATAATAGAGGTCTTGAGACATAGGGGCGACTGGCCCTCCAAGACCCCTTCCACGGAAGAGTCGGTGTTCCTCAAGGCCTTCGGAGCCCAGCCCTCCGCCTCCTGGATATCTCCACCCTTCGACGAGTTACTGGACATTATTTGTCGAAGGGTGTATGAACACCCTGACTCTGTGGAACCTGTCCCCACTCACCCCAATAAATTCTTGTCTGCACCCCCCCGATAAGCAATTTCTCACTAAGGGAGTTCCGGTACATGCTATGCTGGTGGCATCTGCCACTCAACAGGATGTGGCAGAGGCTTCAACGTCTATCCATCCGCCTAACAAGGAATCTAGGAGCATGGATAGGTACGGAAAGCGTACCCTATCTTCAGCAGCCTTTACCCTGTGATCACTGAATTAATTGTGCCATTTCACAAGACTACAAAGGGATCTCGTGAAGGAGTTGGAAGATACCCTATCGGGTAATGTGCCTGAGGCGTTGGCTCAGCCTGTCAATGCCCAGCTATCGACCCTGTCGTCCGTCATTAACTTGTCCATGAGGCTCATTTCATATGCGGCCAAGGAGGCGGGTAGAGCAGCGAGTTCGGGCGTAGCCCTAAGGAGGTAGGCTTGGATGCACTTGTGTCACTTTGCGGAGGTGTTCAAGTCTTCATTCATAGACGCTCCCTTTGATGGGTCCTCCCTCTTTGGACCCAAGGTGAAGGACACCCTCACTAGATGCGAGCAGGAGGGCAAGACCTTGTCTGCCGTCGGGGCCCGTTTTTCGCTAACCACAAGACCTTATCCCAAGGCTCAGAGGGGAGGAAAGATGTGGTTCAAGAAATCGCAAAGGTCTTTCCCGGCTCATCAAGGTGAACCCCCCTCCAGAGGCAGGGGAGGGGGAAATTATTCTGGAAGACATCACCCTAGAGGTGGCGGAGGCCCCCGCAACACAGGAGACTGCGAATCCTTTTGCGGTTCATCCTTCCAATGTCCCTGAGGGACAGCCCATCTGTGCGTCTCCAGAGCCAGTCGGGGGTCGATTTATGGAGCACCTAAAGGCTGGGAGTCCATCACTCAGGATCAGTGAGTGCTCTGGATCATCGCCAGAGGTTACACCATCCCGTTTATTCATCCTCCCCCCCTCCCAGGAAAATCCCGGACATTCCACCCAGTCAAAGGGTTCATGCAGCTACAGAAGTGGTAAAGCTGCTGGAAAAAGGGAGTCATCCAGCCAGTCCCCGAAGGCCAGGCTGGATTAGGAACTTACTCAAGATTATTTTTGGTGCCAAAAAGAACAGGGGACTTGAGACCTATCCTGGATCTCAGCCATCTCAACCGCTTCGTAAAGAAGTCCAAGTTCCAGATGGTCATGCTACAATCCATTTTTCCATTGCAGGAAGAAGGAGTTTGGATGTGCTCCATCGATCTCAAGGATGCCTATTATCACATCAAGATAGACAAGGCATCCAGGGCTCATTTACGCTTCCGCCTGGGAACCAGTCACTACCAGCTTCAAGCCCTGCCCTTTGATCTCACCACAGCCCCCAGGGTGTTTACCAAGTGCCTGGCAGTGGTAACGGCTCACCTGAGGCATCTTGGATTCCAGGTGTTTCCATATCTAGACAACTGGCTCCTCACTGCTCCCACCAAGCATCTACTCACTCATGCTGTGACTACTAAAATGGAATTGGGTCAATTGCTAGGCATAACATTCAACTGGAAAAAGTCTGCATTGCTGCCATCACAGCATGGTGCCTTTATAGGCGCAGAGCTAGACTCTATAGAAATGCGAGCCTGCCTCCCAACATAAAGGATAAGAGTTTTACAGAACCAAGTCAAGGACCTATTGCCCCGTTGGAAAGCTTCGGCCAGGTTAGTCCTTCAACTCTTAGGATCCATGACAGCCTCTATTCTATTAGTTCCGCTATCAAGACTGCACATGCGGATTCTACAGTGGCTCCTATCGAGCCAATGGTCCTTCCAGGAACTTCCATTGTCCCACCCGATAATTATTATGGACTCGTGTCGGCGGGATCTTCACTGGTGGCTTCTCTCCTCCAACCTAAACCTGGGCAAATCCTTCTACCCTCCATCTCCCGTTGCCACGGATGCCTCCCAGATGGGGGGGGGGGCATTATCTGGGCAGGACTGTCCAAGGCACTTGGCAAGATCACGAGACTCGCCTACATATCAATGTCCTGGAAATGAGAGCGGTGCTTCTAGCATTGCAGGCACTACACAGCTCTCTCCCACTGGGGACGATTGCGATTCTTTAAGACAATATGTCAGTGGTTTGGTACCTCAACAAACAGGGAGGAACCAGGTCTTACCCCCTTTGCAGAGAAGCCATGAGAGTGTGGGAATGGGTGATTGCTTCCCAGAGGTTTCTAGTGGCAACTCACATTCCTGGGAAATCCAATGTTATAGCAGACAAGCTGAGCAGGGACATCCTGATGCCCCACGAATGGTCCCTGAACGATCATGTGGCGGATTGGATCTTCGCCTGGTGGGGGTTGCCTTGCTGCGACCTATTTGCCAGTCCGTTGAATGTGAAGTGCGACAACTACTTCTCCTTGATCCCTGCTCAACGGGAAGAACCCAGGGATGTGCTGGTTCACAAATGGCCCTCCAGTCTACTCTATGCCTTCCCTCCACTTCTTCTACTGCCCAGACTGATCCAGAAGGAGATCTGTCTGGGAAGCACCATAATCTTGATAGTCCCATTCTGGCCCCGTCAAGTGTGGTTTCCATTCCTGCAGAAGTATGCGGTGGACAGCCCCTGTATCCTGAATCCAATTCCAGAGCTCCTGACTCATCAGTCGGGGCAGGCCCATCCGTCTTTACGGACTCTCAAACTGGCAGCTTGGCTGCTCTGCTTCCAGCCTTAGTCAGGCAACATGCCCTTTCGCCTGAGGTGGTTCAAATATTGTCCTCTTCGCATAAGCCTTCTACGAAAGGTATTTATTTTAGCAAAGGGAAGAGATTTGCTCTTTGGGCCCAGTGGCATAACCTTGGTTCCCTGACAGCCCCTGTTTCCACGGTTCTGGATTTTTGGCTTCTCTTTTTAGCCAATGTTCCGCCGTTTCTATTCTGAAGGTACAATTAGCAGCAATTTCTAGTTATTATGTTACCATTGATCCTTCACTCATGAGTCACAAATTGTGTAAGGCATTTCTTAAAGGAGCGTGGTTGCTTCGTCCCCCTATATCGCATCCAGTTTTGCCATGGGATTTGAATGTGGTCCTTGGTGCCTTGACGTCCCCTCCATTCGAACCAGCAACAACTTGTGAGAAAAAATTCTTGTCATGGAAGACCGCATTTTTGGTAGCTATTACTTCGGTCAGCAGGGTTTCAGAACTTCAAGCCCTTTCTGCCAAGCCTCCTTATCTCATTTTCCATAAGGACAGAGTATCCCTGAGATTAAATCCATCCTTTCTCCCTAAGGTTTCTTCTGCTCTTTACCTTCAACAATCTATTGAGCTTCCAGTCTTCTTTCCCAATTTTTCCAATGATGCAGAATATAGATTTCACCAGTTGGATGTGCATAGACAATTACGTTTTTATCTGGATAGGACACAGCAGGACAGAAAATCAGATCAACTTTTTGTTGCCTTTGCAGAAAACAAAATTGGCAAACCAGTCACTAAGGCCATGATTGCCAGATGGATCAGGGATTGTGTGTCCTTCATTTATTCATCAACAGGAAGGTCCCTTCCATTCCCAGTTAGAGCTCATTCTACTAGAGCCATGGCAACTTCAACAACTTTCCACTCCAGACTGTCTGTGGATGAAATTTGTGCTGCTGCCACTTGGTCTTCTCCACACACCTTTGTTTCTCATTACAAATTAGACTTGGCATCCAGAGGTTGGGCATCTTTTGGTTCCACAGTGCTCAGGAGTGTTTTTTCCAGTGAGCCTCCCAGGGTCTAGGTGCTAGGGACACGGTTCCATCAGTTATGAATGTAGGCGAGATAGGATCGCACTACATCTTTTAGTTATGTACTTACCATAACGATAGATGTATGTGATCCATCTGCACATTCATATATACCCCTCCTGCCCCCTACCTGAAGGATTTGGAGGAAACACTT